>NW_027672274.1:0-116000 GCF_964165515.1 Mesoplodon bidens
AACCCACCACCAGCCCTACACCTCACCCTACGCCGTTGCCTAGTCCTGGCCTGTACTCTGGCACTGACCCGTGCATCAGCACGTAGCCTTACCCTCCCACGTTTCCGTACCCTGACCTGTGCCCTAAGCCTTGCCGTTCCCTAACCCTAACCCTAGCCCAGAACGCAAATCCACCACCAGCCGTACACTTTATCCTACGCCGTTGCCTACTCCTGGCCCGTACGCTGGCACTGACCCGTGCGTCTGCACGTAGCCCGACCCTCCCACGTTTCCGTACCCTCACCTGTGCCCTAAGCCTTGCCGTTCCCTAACCCTAACCCTAGCCTGGAACGGAAAACAACCACCAGCCCTACACCTTACCTTACGCCGTTGCCTACACCTGGCCCGTACGCTGGCACTGACCCGTGCGTCAGCACGTAGCCTGACCCTCCCACGTTTCCGTACCCTCACCTGTGCCCTAAGCCTTGCCGTTCCCTAACCCTAACCCTAGCCCGGAATGGAAACCCACCACCAGCCCTACACCTTACCCTACGCCGTTGCATACTCCTGGCCTGTACTCTGGCACTGCCCCGTGCATCAGCACGTAGCCTTACACTCTGGCGTTTCCGTACCCTCTCCTGAGCCCTAAGCCTTGCCGTTCCCTAACCCTAACCCTAGCCCAGAACGCAAATCCACCACCAGCCTACACTTTATCCTACGCCGTTGCCTACTCCTGGCCCGTACGCTGGCACTGACCCGTGCGTCAGCACGTAGCACGAGCCTCCCACGTTTCCGTACCTTCACCTGTGCCCTAAGCCTTGCCGCTCCCTAACCCTAACCCTAGCCCGGAACGGAAACCCACCACCAGCCTGACACCTTACATTACGCCGTACCCTATTCCTGGCCCGTACGCTGGCACTGAACCGTGCGTCAGCACGTAGCCTGACCCTCCCACGTTTCCGTACCCTCACCTGTGCCCTAAGCCATGCCGTTCCCTAACCCTAACCCTAGCCCGGAACGCAAATCCACCACCAGCCCTACACTTTATCCTACGCCGTTGCCTACTCCTGGCCCGTACGCCGGCACTGACCCGTGTGACAACACGTAGCCCGACCCTCCAACGTTTCCGTACCCTCACCTGTGCCCTAAGCCTTGCCGTTCCCTAACCCTAACCCTAGCCCGGAATAGAAACCCACCACCAGCCCTACACCTTACCTTACGCCATAACCTACTCCTGACCCGTACGCTGGCACTGACCCGTGCGTCAGCACGTAGACTGACCCTCCCACGTTTCCGTACCCTCACCTGTGCCCTATGCTTTGCCGTTCCCTAACCCTAACCCTAGCCTGGAATAGAAACCCACCACCAGCCCTACACCTTACCTTACGCCGTACCCTACTCCTGACCTGTACGCTGGCACTGAACTGTGCGTCAGCACGTAGCCTGACCCTCCCAAGTTTCCGTACCCTCACCTGTGCCCTAAGCCTTGCCGTTCCCTAACCCTAACCCTAGCCCCGAACGCAAATCCACCACCAGCCCTACACTTTATCCTACGCCGTTGCCTACTCCTGGCCCGTACGCTGGCACTGACCCGTGCGTCAGCACATAGCCCGACCCTCCCACGTTTCTGTACCCTCACCTGTGCCCTAAGCCTTGCAGTTCCCTAACCCTAACCCTAGCCCGGAATAGAAACCCACCACCAGCCCTAAACCTTACCTTAAGCCGTTGCCTACTCCTGGCCCGTACGCTGGCACTGACCCGTGCGTCAGCACGTAGCCCGACCCTCCCACGTTTCTGTACCCTCACCTGTGCCCTAAGCCTTGCCGTTCCCTAACCCTAACCCTAGCCTGGAACGGAAAACAACCACCAGCCCAACACCTTACCTTACGCCGTTGCCTACACCTGGCCCGTACGCTGGCACTGACCCGTGCGTCAGCACGTAGCCTGACCCTGCCACGTTTCCGTACCCTCACCTGTGCCCTAAGCCTTGCCGTTCCCTAACCCTAACCCTAGCCCGGAACGGAAACCCACCACCAGCCTGACACCTTACATTACGCCGTACCCTATTCCTGGCCCGTACGCTGGCACTGAACCGTGCGTCAGCACGTAGCCTGACCCTCCCACGTTTCCGTACCCTCACCTGTGCCCTAAGCCATGCCTTTTCCTAACCCTAACCCTAGCCCGGAACGCAAATCCACCACCAGCCCTACACTTTATCCTACGCCGTTGCCTACTCCTGGCCCGTACGCTGGCACTGACCCGTGCGTCAACACGTAGCCCGACCCTCCCACGTTTCCGTACCCTCACCTGTGCCCTAAGCCTTGCCGTTCCCTAACCCTAACCCTAGCCCGGAATAGAAACCCACCACCAGCCCTACACCTTACCTTACACCATAACCTACTCCTGACCCGTACGCTGGCACTGACCCGTGCGTCAGCACGTAGACTGACCCTCCCACGTTTCCGTACCCTCACCTGTGCCCTATGCCTTGCCGTTCCCTAACCCTAACCCTAGCCTGGAATAGAAACCCACCACCAGCCCTACACCTTACCTTACGCCGTACCCTACTCCTGACCTGTACGCTGGCACTGACCTGTGCGTCAGCACGTAGCCTGACCCTCCCACGTTTCCGTACCCTCACCTGTGCCCTAAGCCTTGCCGTTCCCTAACCCTAACCCTAGCCTGGAATAGAAACCCACCACCAGCCCTACACCTTACCTTACGCCGTACCCTACTCCTGACCCGTACGCTGGCACTGACCCGTGCGTCAGCACGTAGCCTGACCGTCCCACGTTTCCGTACCCTCACCTGTGCCCTAAGCCTTGCCGTTCCCTAACCCTAACCCTAGCCCGGAATAGAAACCCACCACCAGCCCTACACCTTACCTTAAGCCGTTGCCTACTCCTGGCCCGTACGCTGGCACTGACCCGTGCGTCAGCACGTAGACCGACCCTCCCACGTTTCTGTACCCTCACCTGTGCCCTAAGCCTTGCCGTTCCCTAACCCTAACCCTAGCCCGGAATAGAAACCCACCACCAGCCCTACACCTTACCTTAAGCCGTTGCCTACTCCTGGCCCGTACGCTGGCACTGACCCGTGCGTCAGCACGTAGCCTGACCCTCCCACGTTTCCGTACCCTCACCAGTGCCCTAAGCGTTGCCGTTCCCTAACCCTAACCCTAGCCCGGAATGGAAATCCACCACCAGCCCTACACTTTATCCTACGCCGTTGCCTACTCCTGACCCGTATGCTGGCACTGACCCGTGCGTCAGCACGTAGCCCGACCCTCCCACGTTTCTGTACCCTCACCTGTGCCCTAATCCTTGCCGTTCCCTAACCCTAACCCTAGCCCTGAATAGAAACGCACCACCAGCCCTACACTTTATCCTACACCGTTGCCTACTCCTGGCCCGTACGCTGGCACTGACCCGTGCGTCAGCACGTAGCCTGACTCTCCCACGTTTCCGTACCCTCACCTGTGCCCTAAGCCTTGCCGTTCCCTAACCCTAACCCTAGCCGTGAATAGAAAGCCACCACCAGCCCTACACCTTACCTTACGCCGTACCCTACTCCTGACCCGTACGCTGGCACTGACACGTGCGTCAGCACGTAGCCTGACCCTCCCACGTTTCCGTACCCTCACCTGTGCCCTAAGCCTTGCCGTTCCCTAACCCTAACCCTAGCCCGGAATAGAAACCCACCACCAGCCCTGCACTTTTCCTTACGCCATACCCTACTCCTGACCTGTACGCTGGCACTGACCTGTGCGTCAGCACGTAGCCTGACCCTCCCACGTTTCCGTACCCTCACCTGTGCCCTAAGCCTTGTCATTCCCTAACCCTAACCCTAGCCCTGAACGCAAATCCACCACCAGCCATACACTTTATCCTACGCCGTTGCCTACTCCTGGCCCGTACGCTGGCACTGACACGTGCGTCAGCACGTAGCCCGACCCTCCCACGTTTCCGTACCCTCACCTGTGCCCTAAGCCTTGCCGTTCCCTAACCCTAACCCAAGCCTGGAACGGAAACCAACCACGAGCCCTACACCTTACCTTACGCCGTTGCTTACTCCTGGCCCGTACGCTGGCACTGACCCGAGCGTCAGCACGTAGCCTGACCCTCCCACGTTTCCGTAACCTCACCTGTGCCCTAAGCCTTGCCGTTCCCTAACCCTAACACTAGCCCGGAACGGAAATCAACCACCAGCCCTACACTTTATCCTACGCCGTTGCCTACTCCTGGCCCGTACGCTGGCACTGAGCCGTGCGTCAGCACGTAGCCCGACCCTCCCACGTTTCTGTACCCTCACCTGTGCCCTAAGCCTTGCCGTTCCCTAACCCTAACCCTAGCCCGGAATAGAAACCCACCACCAGCCCTACAACTTACCTTACGCCATACCCTACTCCTGACCCGTACGCTGGCACTGACCAGTGCGTCAGCACGTAGCCTGACCCTCCCACGTTTCCGTGCCCTCACCTGTGCCCTAAGCCTTGCCGTTCGCTAACCCTAACCCAAGCCCGGAATAGAAATCCACCACCAGCCCTACACGGTGCCTTACGCCGTACCATACTCCTGACCCGTACGCTGGCACTGACCTGTGCGTCAGCACGTAGCCTGACCCTCCCACGTTTCCGTACCCTCACCTGTGCCCTAAGCCTTGCCGTTCCCTAACCCTAACCCTAGCCCCGAATGCAAATCCACCACCAGCCCTACACTTTATCCTACGCCGTTGCCTACTCCTGGCCCGTACGCTGGCACTGACCCGTGCGTCAGCACGTAGCCCGACCCTCCCACGTTTCTGTACCCTCACCTGTGCCCTAAGCCTTGCCATTCCCTAACCCTAACCCTAGCCCGTAATAGAAACCCACCACCAGCCCTACACCTTACCTTAAGCCGTTGCCTACTCCTGGCCCGTACGCTGGCACTGACCCGTGCGTCAGCACGTAGCCCGAACCTCCCACGTTTCTGTACCCTCACCTGTGCCCTAAGCCTTGCCGTTCCCTAACCCTAACCCTAGCCCGGAATAGAAACCCACCACAAGCCCTACACCTTACCTTAAGCCGTTGCCTACTCCTGGCCCGTACGCTGGCACTGACCCGTGCGTCAGCACGTAGCCTGACCCTCCCAGGTTTCCGTACCCTCACCTGTGCCCTAAGCGTTGCCGTTCCCTAACCCTAACCCTAGCCCGGAATGGAAACCCACCACCAGCCATACACTTTATCCTACGCCGTTGCCTACTCCTGGCCCGTATGCTGGCACTAACCCGTGCGTCAGCACGGGGCCCGAACCTCCCACGTTTCCATACCCTCTCCTTTGCCCTAAGCCTTGCCGTTCCCTAAACCTAACCCTAGCCTGGAACGGAAATCAACCACAAGCCCTACACCTTACCTTACGCCGTACCCTCCTCCTGGCCCGTACGTTGGCACTGACCAGTGCGTCAGCACGTAGCCTGACCCTCCCACGTTTCCGTACACTCAGCTGTGCCCTAAGCCTTGCCGTTCCCTAACCCTAACCCTAGCCCGGAATGGAAACCCACCACCAGCCCTACACCTTACCTTACGCCGTACCCTATTCCTGGCCCGTACGCTGGCACTGAACCGTGCGTCAGCACGTAGCCTGACCCTCCCACGTTTCCGTACCCTCACTTGTGCCCTAAGCCTTGCCGTTCCCTAACCCTAACCCTAGCCCGGAATAGAAACCCACCACCAGCCCTACACTTTATCCTACGCCGTTGCCTACTCCTGGCCTGTACTCTGGCACTGCCCCGTGCATCAGCACGTAGCCTTACACTCTGGCGTTTCCGTACCCTCTCCTGTGCCGTAAGCCTTGCCGTTCCCTAACCCTAACCCTAGCCCAGAACGCAAATCCACCACCAGCCTACACTTTATCCTACGCCGTTGCCTACTCCTGGCCCGTACGCTGGCACTGACCCGTGCGTCAGCACGTAGCACGAGCCTCCCACGTTTCCGTACCTTCACCTGTGCCCTAAGCCTTGCCGTTCCCTAACCCTAACCCTAGCCCGGAACGGAAACCCACCACCAGCCCTACACCTTACCTTACGCCATAACCTACTCCTGACCCGAACGCTGGAACTGACCCGTGCGTCAGCACGAAGCCTGACCCTCCCACGTTTCCGTACCCTCACCTGTGCCCTATGCCTTGCCGTTCCCTAACCCTAACCCTAGCCCGGAATAGAAACCCACCACCAGCCCTACACCTTACCTTACGCCGTACCCTAATCCTGACCTGTACGCTGGCACTGACCTGTGCGTCAGCACATAGCCTGACCCTCCCACGTTTCTGTACCCTCACCTGTGCCCTAAGCCTTGCCGTTCCCTAACCCTAACCCTAGCCCCGAACGCAAATCCACCACCAGCCCTACACTTTATCCTACGCCGTTGCCTGCTCCTGGCCCGTACGCTGGCACTGACCCGTGCGTCAGCACGTAGCCCGACCCTCCCACGTTTCTGTACCCTCACCTGTGCCCTAAGCCTTGCCGTTCCCTAACCCTAACCCTAGCCCGGAATAGAAACCCACCACCAGCCCTACACCTTACCTTAAGCCGTTGCCTACTCCTGGCCCGTATGCTGGCACTGACCCGTGCGTCAGCACGTAGCCCGACCCTCCCACGTTTCTGTACCCTCACCTGTGCCCTAAGCCTTGCCGTTCCCTAACCCTAACCCTAGCCCGGAATAGAAACCCACCACCAGCCCTACACCTTACCTTAAGCCGTTGCCTACTCCTGGACCGTACGCTGGCACTGACCCATGCGTCAGCACGTAGCCTGACCCTCCCACGTTTCCGTACCCTCACCTGTGCCCTAAGCGTTGCCGTTCCCTACCCCTAACCCTAGCCCGGAATGGAAACCCACCACCAGCCCTACACTTCATCCTACGTTGTTGCCTACTCCTGACCCGTATGCTGGCACTGACCCGTGCGTCAGCACGTAGCCCGACCCTCCCACGTTTCTGTACCCTCACCTGTGCCCTAAGCCTTGCCGTTCCCTAACCCTAACCCTAGCCCGGAATAGAAACCCACCACCAGCCCTACACCCTAAGCCGTTGCCTACTCCTGGCCCGTACGCTGGCACTGACCCATGCGTCAGCACGTAGCCTGACCCTCCCACGTTTCCGTACCCTCACCTGTGCCCTAAGCCTTGCCGTTCCCTAACCCTAACCCTAGCCCGGAATAGAAAGCCACCACCAGCCCTACACCTTACCTTACGCCGTACCCTACTCCTGACCCGTACGCTGGCACTGACACGTGCGTCAGCACGTAGCCTGACCCTCCCACGTTTCCGTACCCTCACCTGTGCCCTAAGCCTTGCTGTTCCCTAACCCTAACCCTAGCCCGGAATAGAAACCCACCACCAGCCCTACACTTTTCCTTACGCCGTACCCTACTCCTGACCTGTACGCTGGCACTGAGCTGTGCGTCAGCACGTAGCCTGACCCTGCCACGTTTCCGTACCCTCACCTGTGCCCTAAGCCTTGCCGTTCCCTTACCCTAACCCTAGCCCGGAACGCAAATCCACTATCAGCCATACACTTTATCCTACGCCGTTGCCTACTCCTGGCCCGTACGCTGGCACTGACACGTGCGTCAGCACGTAGCCCGACCCTCCCACGTTTCCGTACCCTCACCTGTGCCCTAAGCCTTGCCGTTCCCTAACCCTAACCCTAGCCTGGAACGGAAAACAAACACCAGCCCTACACCTTACCTTACGCCGTTGCTTACTCCTGGCCCGTACGCTGGCACTGACCCGTGCATCAGCACGTAGCCTGACCCTCCCACGTTTCCGTAACCTCACCTGTGCCCTAAGCCTTGCCGTTCCCTAACCCTAACACTAGCCCGGAACGGAAATCAACCACCAGCCCTACACTTTATCCTACGCCGTTGCATACTCCTGGCCCGTACGCTGGCACTGACCCGTGCGTCAGCACGTAGCCCGACCCTCCGACGTTTCCGTACCCTCACCTGTGCCCTAAGCCTTGCCGTTCCCTAACCCTAACCCTAGCCTGGAATGGAAACCAACCACCAGCCCTACACCTTTCCTTACGCCGTTGCCTACTCCTGGCACGTATTCTGGCACTGACACGTGCGTCAGCACGTAGCCTGAACCTCCCACGTTTCCGTACCCTCACCTGTGCCCTAAGCCTTGCCTTTCCCTAATGCTAACCCTAGCCCGGAATGAAAACCCACCACCAGCCCTACACCTCACCCTACGCCGTTGCCTAGTCCTGGCCTGTACTCTGGCACTGACCCGTGCATCAGCACGTAGCCTTACCCTCCCGCGTTTCCGTACCCTGACCTGTGCCCTAAGCCTTGCCGTTCCCTAACCCTAACCCTAGCCCAGAACGCAAATCCACCACCAGCCGTACACTTTATCCTACGCCGTTGCCTACTCCTGGCCCGTACGCTGGCACTGACCCGTGCGTCTGCACGTAGCCCGACCCTCCCACGTTTCCGTACCCTCACCTGTGCCCTAAGCCTTGCCGTTCCCTAACCCTAACCCTAGCCTGGAACGGAAAACAACAACCAGCCCTACACCTTACCTTACGCCGTTGCCTACACCTGGCCCGTACGCTGGCACTGACCCGTGCGTCAGCACGTAGCCTGACCCTCCCACGTTTCCGTACCCTCACCTGTGCCCTAAGCCTTGCCGTTCCCTAACCCTAACCCTAGCCCGGAATGGAAACCCACCACCAGCCCTACACCTTACCCTACGCCGTTGCCTACTCCTGGCCTGTACTCTGGCACTGCCCCGTGCATCAGCACGTAGCCTTACACTCTGGCGTTTCCGTACCCTCTCCTGTGCCCTAAGCCTTGCCGTTCCCTAACCCTAACCCTAGCCCAGAACGCAAATCCACCACCAGCCTACACTTTATCCTACGCCGTTGCCTACTCCTGGCCCGTACGCTGGCACTGACCCGTGCGTCAGCTCGTAGCACGAGCCTCCCACGTTTCCGTACCTTCACCTGTGCCCTAAGCCTTGCCGTTCCCTAACCCTAACCCTAGCCCGGAACGGAAACCCACCACCAGCCTGACACCTTACATTACGCCGTACCCTATTCCTGGCCCGTACGCTGGCACTGAACCGTGCGTCAGCACGTAGCCTGACCCTCCCACGTTTCCGTACCCTCACCTGTGCCCTAAGCCATGCCGTTCCCTAACCCTAACCCTAGCCCGGAACGCAAATCCACCACCAGCCCTACACTTTATCCTACGCCGTTGCCTACTCCTGGCCCGTACGCTGGCACTGACCCGTGCGACAACACGTAGCCCGACCCTCCCACGTTTCCGTACCCTCACCTGTGCCATAAGCCTTGCCGTTCCCTAACCCTAACCCTAGCCCGGAATAGAAACCCACCACCAGCCCTACACCTTACCTTACGCCATAACCTACTCCTGACCCGTACGCTGGCACTGACCCGTGCGTCAGCACGTAGACTGACCCTCCCACGTTTCCGTACCCTCACGTGTGCCCTATGCCTTGCCGTTCCCTAACCCTAACCCTAGCCTGGAATAGAAACCCACCACCAGCCCTACACCTTACCTTACGCCGTACCCTACTCCTGACCTGTACGCTGGCAATGACCTGTGCGTCAGCACGTAGCCTGACCGTCCCACGTTTCCGTACCCTCACCTGTGCCCTAAGCCTTGCCGTTCCCTAACCCTAACCCTAGCCCCGAACGCAAATCCACCACCAGCCCTACACTTTATCCTACGCCGTTGCCTACTCCTGGCCCGTACGCTGGCACTGACCCGTGCGTCAGCACATAGCCCGACCCTCCCACGTTTCTGTACCCTCACCTGTGCCCTAAGCCTTGCAGTTCCCTAACCCTAACCCTAGCCCGGAATAGAAACCCACCACCAGCCCTACACCTTACCTTAAGCCGTTGCCTAATCCTGGCCCGTACGCTGGCACTGTCCCGTGCGTCAGCACGTAGCCCGACCCTCCCACGTTTCTGTACCCTCACCAGTGCCCTAAGCCTTGCCGTTCCCTAACCCTAACCCTAGCCCGGAATAGAAACCCACCACCAGCCCTACACCTTACCTTAAGCCGTTGCCTACTCCTGGCCCGTACGCTGGCACTGACCCGTGCGTCAGCACGTAGCCTGACCCTCCCACGTTTCCGTACCCTCACCAGTGCCCTAAGCGTTGCCGTTCCCTAACCCTAACCCTAGCCCGGAATGGAAACCCACCACCAGCCCTACACTTTATCCTACGCCGTTGCCTACTCCTGACCCGTATGCTGGCACTGACCCGTGCGTCAGCACGTAGCCCGACCCTCCCACGTTTCTGTACCTTCACCTGTGCCCTAAGCCTTGCCGTTCCCTAACCCTAACCCTAGCCCGGAATAGAAACCCACCACCAGCCCTACACTTTATCCTACGCCGTTGCCTACTCCTGGCCCATACGCTGGCACTGACCCGTGCGTCAGCACGTAGCCTGACCCTCCCACGTTTCCGTACCCTCACCTGTGCCCTAAGCCTTGCCGTTCCCTAACCCTAACCCTAGCCGGGAATAGAAAGCCACCACCAGCCCTACACCTTACCTTACGCCGTACCCTACTCCTGGCCCGTACGCTGGCACTGACACGTGCGTCAGCACGTAGCCTGACCCTCCCACGTTTCCGTACCCTCACCTGTGCCCTAAGCCTTGCCGTTCCCTAACCCTAACCCTAGCCCGGAATAGAAACCCACCACCAGCCCTACACTTTTCCTTACGCCGTACCCTACTCCTGACCTGTACGCTGGCACTGACCTGTGCGTCAGCACGTAGCCTGACCCTCCCACGTTTCCGTACCCTCACCTGTGCCCTAAGCCTTGTCATTCCCTAACCCTAACCCTAGCCCGGAACGCAAATCCACCACCAGCCATACACTTTATCCTACGCCGTTGCCTACTCCTGGCCCGTACGCTGGCACTGACACGTGCGTCAGCACGTAGCCCGACCCTCCCACGTTTCCGTACCCTCACCTGTGCCCTAAGCCTTGCCGTTCCCTAACCCTAACCCAAGCCTGGAACGGAAACCAACCACGAGCCCTACACCTTACCTTACGCCGTTGCTTACTCCTGGCCCGTACGCTGGCACTGACCCGAGCGTCAGCACGTAGCCTGACCCTCCCACGTTTCCGTAACCTCACCTGTGCCCTAAGCCTTGCCGTTCCCTAACCATAACACTAGCCCGGAACGGAAATCAACCACCAGCCCTACACTTTATCCTACGCCGTTGCCTACTCCTGGCCCGTACGCTGGCACTGACCCGTGCGTCAGCACGTAGCCCGACCCTCCCACGTTTCTGTACCCTCACCTGTGCCCTAAGCCTTGCCGTTCCCTAACCCTAACCCTAGCCCGGAATAGAAACCCACCACCAGCCCTACACCTTACCTTACGCCATACCCTACTCCTGACCCGTACGCTGGCACTGAACCGTGCGTCAGCACGTAGCCTGACCCTCCCACGTTTCCGTGCCCTCACCTGTGCCCTAAGCCTTGCCGTTCGCTAACCCTAACCCTAGCCCGGAATAGAAACCCACCACCAGCCCTACACGGTACCTTACGCCGTACCATACTCCTGACCTCTACGCTGGCACTGACCTGTGCGTCAGCACGTAGCCTGACCCTCCCACGTTTCCGTACCCTCACCTGTGCCCTAAGCCTTGCCGTTCCCTAACCCTAACCCTAGCCCCGAATGCAAATCCACCACCAGCCCTACACTTTATCCTACGCCGTTGCCTACTCCTGGCCCGTACGCTGGCACTGACCCGTGCGTCAGCACGTAGCCCGACCCTCCCACGTTTCTGTACCCTCACCTGTGCCCTAAGCCTTGCCGTTCCCTAACCCTAACCCTAGCCCGGAATAGAAACCCACCACCAGCCCTACACCTTTCCTTAAGCCGTTGCCTACTCCTGGCCCGTACGCTGGCACTGACCCGTGCGTCAGCACGTAGCCCGAACCTCCCACGTTTCTGTACCCTCACCTGTGCCCTAAGCCTTGCCGTTCCCTAACCCTAACCCTAGCCCGGAATAGAAACCCACCACAAGCCCTACACCTTACCTTAAGCCGTTGCCTACTCCTGGCCCGTACGCTGGCACTGACCCGTGCGTCAGCACGTAGCCTGACCCTCCCACGTTTCCGTACCCTCACCTGTGCCCTAAGCGTTGCCGTTCCCTAACCCTAACCCTAGCCCGGAATGGAAACCCACCACCAGCCCTACACTTTATCCTACGCCGTTGCCTACTCCTGGCCCGTATGCTGGCACTAACCCGTGCGTCAGCACGGGGCCCGAACCTCCCACGTTTCCGTACCCTCTCCTTTGCCCTAAGCCTTGCCGTTCCCTAACCCTAACCCTAGCCTGGAACGGAAATCAACCACAAGCCCTACACCTTACCTTACGCCGTACCCTACTCCTGGCCCGTACGTTGGCACTGACCAGTGCGTCAGCACGTAGCCTGACCCTCCCACGTTTCCGTACCCTCAGCTGTGCCCTAAGCCTTGCCGTTCCCTAACCCTAACCCTAGCCCGGAATGGCAACCCACCACCAGCCCTACACCTTACCTTACGCCGTACCCTATTCCTGGCCCGTACGCTGGCACTGAACCGTGCGTCAGCACGTAGCCTGACCCTCCCACGTTTCCGTACCCTCACTTGTGCCCTAAGCCTTGCCGTTCCCTAACCCTAACCCTAGCCCGGAATAGAAACCCACCACCAGCCCTACACTTTATCCTACGCCGTTGCCTACTCCTGGCCTGTACTCTGGCACTGCCCCGTGCATCAGCACGTAGCCTTACACTCTGGCGTTTCCGTACCCTCTCCTGTGCCGTAAGCCTTGCCGTTCCCTAACCCTAACCCTAGCCCCGAACGCAAATCCACCACCAGCCCTACACTTTATCCTACGCCGTTGCCTGCTCCTGGCCCGTACGCTGGCACTGACCCGTGCGTCAGCAAGTAGCCCGACCCTCCCACGTTTCTGTACCCTCACCTGTGCCCTAAGCCTTGCCGTTCCCTAACCCTAACCCTAGCACGGAATAGAAACCCACCACCAGCCCTACACCTTAGCTTAAGCCGTTGCCTACTCCTGGCCCGTACGCTGGCACTGACCCGTGCGTCAGCACGTAGCCCAACCCTCCCACGTTTCTGTACCCTCACCTGTGCCCTAAGCCTTGCCGTTCCCTATCCCTAACCCTAGCCCGGAATAGAAACCCACCACCAGCCCTACACCTTACCTTAAGCCGTTGCCTACTCCTGGCCCGTACGCTGGCACTGACCCGTGCGTCAGCACGTAGCCTGACCCTCCCAAGTTTCCGAACCCTCACCTGTGCCCTAAGCGTTGCCGTTCCCTAACCCTAAACCTAGCCCGGAATGGAAACCCACCACCAGCCCTACACTTTATCCTACGTCGTTGCCTACTCCTGACCCGTATGCTGGCACTGACCCGTGCGTCAGCACGTAGCCCGACCCTCCCACGTTTCTGTACCCTCACCTGTGCCCTAAGCCTTGCCGTTCCCTAACCCTAACCCTAGCCCGGAATAGAAACCCACCACCAGCCCTACACCCTACCTTAAGCCGTTGCCCACTCCTGGCCCGAACGCTGGCACGGACCCGTGAATCAGCACGTAGCCCGACCCTCCCACGTTTCCGTACCCTCCCCTGTGCCCTAAGCATTGCCGTTCCCTAACCCTAACCCTAGCCTGGAACGGAAATCAACCACAAGCCCTACACCTTACCTTACGCCGTACCCTACTCCTGGCCCGTACGCTGGCACTGACCCGTGCGTCAGCACGTAGCCTGACCCTCCCACGTTTCCGTACCCTCACCTGTGCCCTAAGCCTTGCCGTTCCCTAACCCTAACCCTAGCCCGGAATAGAAACCCACCACCAGCCCTACACCTTACCTTACGCCGTACCCTACTCCTGACCCGTACGCTGGCACTGACACGTGCGTCAGCACGTAGCCTGACCCTCCCACGTTTCCGTACCCTCACCTGTGCCCTAAGCCTTGCCGTTCCCTAACCCTAACCCTAGCCCGGAATAGAAACCCACCACCAGCCCTACACTTTTCCTTACGCCGTACCCTACTCCTGACCTGTACGCTGGCACTGAGCTGTGCGTCAGCACGTAGCCTGACCCTGCCACGTTTCCGTACCCTCACCTGTGCCCTAAGCCTTGCCGTTCCCTAACCCTAACCCTAGCCCGGAACGCAAATCCACCACCAGCCATACACTTTATCCTACGCCGTTGCCTACTCCTGGCCCGTACGCTGGCACTGACACGTGCGTCAGCACGTAGCCCGACCCTCCCACGTTTCCGTACCCTCACCTGTGCCCTAAGCCTTGCCGTTCCCTAACCCTAACCCTAGCCTGGAACGGAAACCAACCACCTGCCCTACACCTTACCTTACGCCGTTGCTTACTCTTGGCCCATACGCTGGCACTGACCCGTGCGTCAGCACGTAGCCTGACCCTCCCACGTTTCCGTAACCTCACCTGTGCCCTAAGCCTTGCCGTTACCTGACCCTAACACTAGCCCGGAACGGAAATCAACCACCAGCCCTACACTTTATCCTACGCCGTTGCATACTCCTGGCCCGTACGCTGGCACTGACCCGTGCGTCAGCACGTAGCCCGACCCTCCCACGTTTCTGTACCCTCACCTGTGCCCTAAGCCTTGCCGTTCCCTAACCCTAACCCTAGCCCGGAATAGAAACCCACCACCAGCCCTACACCTTACCTTACGCCATAACCTACTCCTGACCCGTACGTTGGCACTGACCCGTGCGTCAGCACGTAGCCTGAACCTCCCACGTTTCCGTGCCCTCACCTGTGCCCTAAGCCTTGCGGTTCCCTAACCCTAACCCTAGCCCGGAATAGAAACCCACCACCAGCCCTACACGTTACCTTACGCCGTACCATATTCCTGACCTGTACGCTGGCACTGACCTGTGCGTCAGCACGTAGCCTGACCCTCCCACGTTTCCGTACCCTCACCTGTGCCCTAAGCCTTGCCGTTCCCTAACCCTAACCCTAGCCAGGAACGCAAATCCACCACTAGCCCTACACTTTATCCTACGCCGTTGCCTATTCCTGGCCCGTACGCTGGCACTGACCCGTGCGTCAGCACGTAGCCCGACCCTCCCACGTTTCCGTACCCTCACCTGTGCCCTAAGCCTTGCCGTTCCCTAACCCTAACCCTAGCCTGGAACGGAACCAACCACCAGCCCTACACCTTACCTTACGCCGTTGCCTACTCCTGGCACGTATGCTGGCACTGACCCATGCGTCAGCACGTAGCCTGAACCTCCCACGTTTCCGTACCCTCACCTGTGCCCTAAGCCTTGCCTTTCCCTAACGCAAATCCTAGCCCGGAATGAAAACCCACCACCAGACCTACACCTTACCCTACGCCGTTGCCTAGTCCTGGCCTGTACTCTGGCACTGACCCGTGCATCAGCACGTAGCCTTACCCTCCCGCGTTTCCGTACCCTGACCTGTGCCCTAAGCCTTGCCGTTCCCTAACCCTAACCCTAGCCCAGAACGCAAATCCACCACCAGCCGTACACTTTATCCTACGCCGTTGCCTACTCCTGACCCGTACGCTGGCACTGACCCGTGCGTCTGCACGTAGCCCGACCCTCCCACGTTTCCATACCCTCACCTGTGCCCTAAGCCTTGCCGATCCCTAACCCTAACCCTATCCCGGAACGGAAATCAACCACAAGCCCTACACCTTACTTTACGCCGTTGCCCACTCCTGGCCCGAACGCTGGCACGGACCCGTGAATCAGCACGTAGCCCGACCCTCCCACGTTTCCGTACCCTCCCCTGTGCCCTAAGCCTTGCCGTTCCCTAACCCTAACCCTAGCCTGGAACGGAAACCAACCACCAGCCCTACACCTTACCCTACGCCGTTGCCTACTCCTGGCCTGTACTCTGGCACTGACCCGTTCATCAGCACGTAGCCTTAACCTCCCGCGTTTCCGTACCCTGACCTGTGCCCTAAGCCTTGCCGTTCCCTAACCCTAACCCTAGCCCGGAATAGAAACCCACCACCAGCCCTACACCTTACCTTACGCCGTACCCTAATCCTGACCCGTACGCTGGCACTGACCCGTGCGTCAGCACGTAGCCCGAACCTCCCACGTTTCTGTACCCTCACCTGTGCCCTAAGCCTTGCCGTTCCCTAACCCTAACCCTAGCCCGGAATAGAAACCCACCACCAGCCCTACACCTTACATTAAGACGTTGCCTACTCCTGGCCCGTACGCTGGCACTGACCCGTGCGTCAGCACGTAGCCCGAACCTCCCACGTTTCTGTACCCTCACCTGTGCCCTAAGCCTTGCCGTTCCCTAACCCTAACCCTAGCCTGGAACGGAAATCAACCACAAGCCCTACACCTTACCTTACGCCGTACCCTACTCCTGGCCCGTACGTTGGCACTGACCAGTGCGTCAGCATGTAGCCTGACCCTCCTACGTTTCCGTACCCTCAGCTGTGCCCTAAGCCTTGCCGTTCCCTAACCCTAACCCTAGCCCGGAATGGAAACCCACCACCAACCCTACACCTTACCTTACGCCGTACCCTATTCCTGGCCCGTACGCTGGCACTGAACCGTGCGTCAGCACGTAGCCTGACCCTCCCACGTTTCCGTACCCTCACCTGTGCCCTAAGCCTTGCCGTTCCCTAACCCTAACCCTAGCCCAGAATAGAAACCCACCACCAGCCCTACACTTTATCCTACGCCGTTGCCTACTCCTGGCCTGTACTCTGGCACTGCCCCGTGCATCAGCACGGAGCCTTACACTCTGGCGTTTCCGTACCCTCTCCTGTGCCGTAAGCCTTGCCGTTCCCTAACCCTAACCCTAGCCCAGAACGCAAATCCACCACCAGCCTACACTTTATCCTACGCCGTTGCCTACTCCTGGCCCGTACGCTGGCACTGACCAGTGCGTCAGCACGTAGCACGAGCCTCCCACGTTTCCGTACCTTCACCTGTGCCCTAAGCCTTGCCGTTCCCTAACCCTAACCCTAGCCCGGAACGGAAACCCACCACCAGCCCTACACCTTACCTTACGCCATAACCTACTCCTGACCTGTACGCTGGCACTGACCTGTGCGTCAGCACGTAGCCTGACCCTCCCACGTTTCCGTACCCTCACCTGTGCCCTAAGCCTTGCCGTTCCCTAACCCTAACCCTAGCCCGGAATAGAAACCCACCACCAGCCCTACACCTTACCTTACGCCGTACCCTACTCCTGACCTGTACGCTGGCACTGACCTGTGCGTCAGCACGTAGCCTGACCCTCCCACGTTTCCGTACCCTCACCTGTGCCCTAAGCCTTGCCGTTCCCTAACCCTAACCCTAGCCCCGAACGCAAATCCACCACCAGCCCTACACTTTATCCTACGCCGTTGCCTGCTCCTGGCCCGTACGCTGGCACTGACCCGTGCGTCAGCAAGTAGCCCGACCCTCCCACGTTTCTGTACCCTCACCTGTGCCCTAAGCCTTGCCGTTCCCTAACCCTAACCCTAGCACGGAATAGAAACCCACCACCTGCCCTACACCTTAGCTTAAGCCGTTGCCTACTCCTGGCCCGTACGCTGGCACTGACCCGTGCGTCAGCACGTAGCCCGACCCTCCCACGTTTCTGTACCCTCACCTGTGCCCTAAGCCTTGCCGTTCCCTATCCCTAACCCTAGCCCGGAATAGAAACCCACCACCAGCCCTACACCTTATCTTAAGCCGTTGCCTACTCCTGGCCCGTACGCTGGCACTGACCCGTGCGTCAGCACGTAGCCTGACCCTCCCAAGTTTCCGAACCCTCACCTGTGCCCTAAGCGTTGCCGTTCCCTAACCCTAAACCTAGCCCGGAATGGAAACCCACCACCAGCCCTACACTTTATCCTACGCCGTTGCATACTCCTGGCCCGTACGCTGGCACTGACCCGTGCGTCAGCACGTAGCCCGACCCTCCCACGTTTCTGTACCCTCACCTGTGCCCTAAGCCTTGCCGTTCCCTAACCCTAACCCTAGCCCGGAATAGAAACCCACCACCAGCCCTACACCTTACCTTACGCCATAACCTACTCCTGACCCGTACGCTGGCACTGACCCGTGCGTCAGCACGTAGCCTGAACCTCCCACGTTTCCGTGCCCTCACCTGTGCCCTAAGCCTTGCGGTTCCCTAACCCTAACCCTAGCCCGGAATAGAAACCCACCACCAGCCCTACACGTTACCTTACGCCGTACCATATTCCTGACCTGTACGCTGGCACTGACCTGTGCGTCAGCACGTAGCCTGACCCTCCCACGTTTCCGTACCCTCACCTGTGCCCTAAGCCTTGCCGTTCCCTAACCCTAACCCTAGCCAGGAACGCAAATCCACCACTAGCCCTACACTTTATCCTACGCCGTTGCCTATTCCTGGCCCGTACGCTGGCACTGACCCGTGCGTCAGCACGTAGCCCGACCCTCCCACGTTTCCGTACCCTCACCTGTGCCCTAAGCCTTGCCGTTCCCTAACCCTAACCCTAGCCTGGAACGGAACCAACCACCAGCCCTACACCTTACCTTACGCCGTTGCCTACTCCTGGCACGTATGCTGGCACTGACCCATGCGTCAGCACGTAGCCTGAACCTCCCACGTTTCCGTACCCTCACCTGTGCCCTAAGCCTTGCCTTTCCCTAACGCTAATCCTAGCCCGGAATGAAAACCCACCACCAGCCCTACACCTTACCCTATGCCGTTGCCTAGTCCTGGCCTGTACTCTGGCACTGACCCGTGCATCAGCACGTAGCCTTACCCTCCCGCGTTTCCGTACCCTGACCTGTGCCCTAAGCCTTGCCGTTCCCTAACCCTAACCCTAGCCCAGAACGCAAATCCACCACCAGCCGTACACTTTATCCTACGCCGTTGCCTACTCCTGACCCGTACGCTGGCACTGACCCGTGCGTCTGCACGTAGCCCGACCCTCCCACGTTTCCATACCCTCACCTGTGCCCTAAGCCTTGCCGATCCCTAACCCTAACCCTATCCCGGAACGGAAATCAACCACAAGCCCTACACCTTACCTTACGCCGTTGCCCACTCCTGGCCCGAACGCTGGCACGGACCCGTGAATCAGCACGTAGCCCGACCCTCCCACGTTTCCGTACCCTCCCCTGTGCCCTAAGCCTTGCCGTTCCCTAACCCTAACCCTAGCCTGGAACGGAAACCAACCACCAGCCCTACACCTTACCCTACGCCGTTGCCTACTCCTGGCCTGTACTCTGGCACTGACCCGTTCATCAGCACGTAGCCTTACCCTCCTGCGTTTCCGTACCCTGACCTGTGCCCTAAGCCTTGCCGTTCCCTAACCCTAACCCTAGCCCGGAATAGAAACCCACCACCAGCCCTACACCTTACCTTACGCCGTACCCTACTCCTGACCCGTACGCTGGCACTGACCCGTGCGTCAGCACGTAGCCTGACCCTCCCACGTTTCCGTGCCCTCCGCTGTGCCCTAAGCCTTGCCGTTCCCTAACCCTAACCCTAGCCCGGAATGGAAACCCACCACCAGCCCTACACCTTACCTTACGCCGTACCCTATTCCTGGCCCGTACGCTGGCACTGAACCGTGCGTCAGCACGTAGCCTGACCCTCCCACGTTTCCGTACCCTCACTTGTGCCCTAAGCCTTGCCGTTCCCTAACCCTAACCCTAGCCCGGAATAGAAACCCACCACCAGCCCTACACCTTACCTTACGCCGTACCCTACTCCTGACCCGTACGCTGGCACTGACCCGTTCGTCTGCACGTAGCCTGACCCTCCCACGCTTCCGTACCCTCACCTGTGCCCTAAGCCTTGCCGTTCCCTAACCCTAACCCTAGCCCGGAACGCAAATCCACCACCAGCCCTACACTTTATCCTACGCCGTTGCCTACTCCTGGCCAGTACGCTGGCACTGACCAGTGCATCAGCACGTAGCCCGACCCTCCCACGTTTCCGTACCCTCACCTGTGCCCTAAGCCTTGCCGTTCCCTAACCCTAACCCTAGCCTGGAACGGAAAACAACCACCAGCCCTACACCTTACCTTACGCCGTTGCCTACACCTGGCCCGTACGCTGGCACTGACCCGTGCGTCAGCACGTAGCCTGACCCTCCCACGTTTCCGTACCCTCACCTGTGCCCTAAGCCTTGCCGTTCCCTAACCCTAACCCTAGCCCGGAATGGAAACCCACCACCAGCCCTACACCTTACCCTACGCCGTTGCCTACTCCTGGCCTGTACTCTGGCACTGCCCCGTGCATCAGCACGTAGCCTTACACTCTGGCGTTTCCGTACCCTCTCCTGTGCCCTAAGCCTTGCCGTTCCCTAACCCTAACCCTAGCCCAGAACGCAAATCCACCACCAGCCTACACTTTATCCTACGCCGTTGCCTACTCCTGGCCCGTACGCTGGCACTGACCCGTGCGTCAGCACGTAGCACGAGCCTCCCACGTTTCCGTACCTTCACCTGTGCCCTAAGCCTTGCCGTTCCCTAACCCTAACCCTAGCCCGGAACGGAAACCCACCACCAGCCCTACACCTTACCTTACGCCATAACCTACTCCTGACCCGAACGCTGGCACTGACCCGTGCGTCAGCACGAAGCCTGACCCTCCCACGTTTCCGTACCCTCACCTGTGCCCTATGCCTTGCCGTTCCCTAACCCTAACCCAAGCCCGGAATAGTAACCCACCACCAGCCCTACACCTTACCTTACGCCGTACCCTACTCCTGACCTGGACGCTGGCACTGACCTGTGCGTCAGCACATAGCCTGACCCTCCCACGTTTCCGTACCCTCACCTGTGCCCTAAGCCTTGCCGTTCCCTAACCCTAACCCTAGCCCCGAACGCAAATCCACCACCAGCCCTACACTTTATCCTACGCCGTTGCCTGCTCCTGGCCCGTACGCTGGCACTGACCCGTGCGTCAGCACGTAGCCCGACCCTCCCACGTTTCTGTACCCTCACCTGTGCCCTAAGCCTTGCCGTTCCCTAACCCTAACCCTAGCCCGGAATAGAAACCCACCACCAGCCCTACACCTTACCTTAAGCCGTTGCCTACTCCTGGCCCGTACGCTGGCACTGACCCGTGCGTCAGCACGTAGCCCTACCCTCCCACGTTTCTGTACCCTCACCTGTGCCCTAAGCCTTGCCGTTCCCTAACCCTAACCCTAGCCCGGAATAGAAACCCCCCACCAGCCCTACACCTTACCTTAAGCCGTTGCCTACTCCTGGCCCGTACGCTGGCACTGACCCATGCGTCAGCACGTAGCCTGACCCTCCCACGTTTCCGTACCCTCACCTGTGCCCTAAGCGTTGTCGTTCCCTAACCCTAACCCTAGCCCGGAATGGAAACCCACCACCAGCCCTACACTTCATCCTACGTCGTTGCCTACTCCTGACCCGTATGCTGGCACTGACCCGTGCGTCAGCACGTAGCCCGACCCTCCCACGTTTCTGTACCCTCACCTGTGCCCTAAGCCTTGCCGTTCCCTAACCCTAACCCTAGCCCGGAATAGAAACCCACCACCAGCCCTACACCCTACCTTAAGCCGTTGCCTACTCCTGGCCCGTACGCTGGCACTGACCCGTGCGTCATCACGTAGCCTGACCCTCCCACGTTTCCGTACCCTCACCTGTGCCCTAAGCCTTGCCGTTCCCTAACCCTAACCCTAGCCCGGAATAGAAACCCACCACCAGCCCTACACCTTACCTTACGCCGTACCCTACTCCTGACCCGTACGCTGGCACTGACACGTGCGTCAGCACGTAGCCTGACCCTCCCACGTTTCCGTACCCTCACCTGTGCCCTAAGCGTTGCCGTTCCCTAACCCAAACCCTAGCCCGGAATAGAAACCCACCACCAGCCCTACACTTTTCCTTACGCCGTACCCTACTCCTGACCTGTACGCTGGCACTGAGCTGTGCGTCAGCACGTAGCCTGACCCTGCCACGTTTCCGTACCCTCACCTGTGCCCTAAGCCTTGCCGTTCCCTAACCCTAACCCTAGCCCGGAACGCAAATCCACCACCAGCCATACACTTTATCCTACGCCGTTGCCTACTCCTGGCCCGTACGCTGGCACTGACACGTGCGTCAGCACGTAGCCCGACCCTCCCACGTTTCCGTACCCTCACCTGTGCCCTAAGCCTTGCCGTTCCCTAACCCTAACCCTAGCCTGGAACGGAAACCAACCACCAGCCCTACACCTTACCTTACGCCGTTGCTTACTCTTGGCCCGTACGCTGGCACTGACCCGTGCGTCAGCACGTAGCCTGACCCTCCCACGTTTCCGTAACCTCACCTGTGCCCTAAGCCTTGCCGTTACCTAACCCTAACACTACCCCGGAACGGAAATCAACCACCAGCCCTACACTTTATCCTACGCCGTTGCATACTCCTGGCCCGTACGCTGGCACTGACCCGTGCGTCAGCACGTAGCCCGACCCTCCCACGTTTCTGTACCCTCACCTGTGCCCTAAGCCTTGCCGTTCCCTAACCCTAACCCTAGCCCGGAATAGAAACCCACCACCAGCCCTACACCTTACCTTATGCCATAACCTACTCCTGACCCGTACGTTGGCACTGACCCGTGCGTCAGCACGTAGCCTGAACCTCCCACGTTTCCGTGCCCTCACCTGTGCCCTAAGCCTTGCGGTTCCCTAACCCTAACCCTAGCCCGGAATAGAAACCCACCACCAGCCCTACACGTTACCTTACGCCGTACCATATTCCTGACCTGTACGCTGGCACTGACCTGTGCGTCAGCACGTAGCCTGACCCTCCCACGTTTCCGTACCCTCACCTGTGCCCTAAGCCTTGCCGTTCCCTAACCCTAACCCTAGCCAGGAACGCAAATCCACCACTAGCCCTACACTTTATCCTACGCCGTTGCCTATTCCTGGCCCGTACGCTGGCACTGACCCGTGCGTCAGCACGTAGCCCGACCCTCCGACGTTTCCATACCCTCACCTGTGCCCTAAGCCTTGCCGATCCCTAACCCTAACCCTATCCCGGAACGGAAATCAACCACAAGCCCTACACCTTACCTTACGCCGTTGCCCACTCCTGGCCCGAACGCTGGCACGGACCCGTGAATCAGCACATAGCCCGACCCTCCCACGTTTCCGTACCCTCCCCTGTGCCCTAAGCCTTGCCGTTCCCTAACCCTAACCCTAGCCTGGAACGGAAACCAACCACCAGCCCTACACCTTACCCTACGCCGTTGCCTACTCCTGGCCTGTACTCTGGCACTGACCCGTTCATCAGCACGTAGCCTTACCCTCCCGCGTTTCCGTACCCTGACCTGTGCCCTAAGCCTTGCCGTTCCCTAACCCTAACCCTAGCCCGGAATAGAAACCCACCACCAGCCCTACACCTTACCTTACGCCGTACCCTACTCCTGACCCGTACGCTGGCACTGACCCGTGCGTCAGCACGTAGCCTGACCCTCCCACGTTTCCGTGCCCTCAGCTGTGCCCTAAGCCTTGCCGTTCCCTAACCCTAACCCTAGCCCGGAATGGAAACCCACCACCAGCCCTACACCTTACCTTACGCCGTACCCTATTCCTGGCCCGTACGCTGGCACTGAACCGTGCGTCAGCACGTAGCCTGACCCTCCCACGTTTCCGTACCCTCACTTGTGCCCTAAGCCTTGCCGTTCCCTAACCCTAACCCTAGCCCGGAATAGAAACCCACCACCAGCCCTACACCTTACCTTACGCCGTACCCTAATCCTGACCCGTACGCTGGCACTGACCCGTTCGTCTGCACGTAGCCTGACCCTCCCACGCTTCCGTACCCTCACCTGTGCCCTAAGCCTTGCCGTTCCCTAACCCTAACCCTAGCCCGGAACGCAAATCCACCACCAGCCCTACACTTTATCCTACGCCGTTGCCTAGTCCTGGCCAGTACGCTGGCACTGACCAGTGTATCAGCACGTAGCCCGACCATCCCACGTTTCCGTACCCTCACCTGTGCCCTAAGCCTTGCCGTTCCCTAACCCTAACCCTAGCCTGGAACGGAAAACAACCACCAGCCCTACACCTTACCTTACGCCGTTGCCTACACCTGGCCCGTACGCTGGCACTGACCCGTGCGTCAGCACGTAGCCTGACCCTCCCACGTTTCCGTACCCTCACCTGTGCCCTAAGCCTTGCCGTTCCCTAACCCTAACCCTAGCCCGGAATGGAAACCCACCACCAGCCCTACACCTTACCCTACGCCGTTGCCTACTCCTGGCCTGTACTCTGGCACTGCCCCGTGCATCAGCACGTAGCCTTACACTCTGGCGTTTCCGTACCCTCTCCTGTGCCCTAAGCCTTGCCGTTCCCTAACCCTAACCCTAGCCCAGAACGCAAATCCACCACCAGCCTACACTTTATCCTACGCCGTTGCCTACTCCTGGCCCGTACGCTGGCACTGACCCGTGCGTCAGCACGTAGCACGAGCCTCCCACGTTTCCGTACCTTCACCTGTGCCCTAAGCCTTGCCGTTCCCTAACCCTAACCCTAGCCCGGAACGGAAACCCACCACCAGCCCTACACCTTACCTTACGCCATAACCTACTCCTGACCCGAACGCTGGCACTGACCCGTGCGTCAGCACGAAGCCTGACCCTCCCACGTTTCCGTACCCTCACCTGTGCCCTATGGCTTGCCGTTCCCTAACCCTAACCCTAGCCCGGAATAGAAACCCACCACCAGCCCTACACCTTACCTTACGCCGTACCCTACTCCTGACCTGGACGCTGGCACTGACCTGTGCGTCAGCACATAGCCTGACCCTCCCACGTTTCTGTACCCTCACCTGTGCCCTAAGCCTTGCCGTTCCCTAACCCTAACCCTAGCCCCGAACGCAAATCCACCACCAGCCCTAAACTTTATCCTACGCCGTTGCCTGCTCCTGGCCCGTACGCTGGCACTGACCCGTGCGTCAGCACGTAGCCCGACCCTCCCACGTTTCTGTACCCTCACCTGTGCCCTAAGCCTTGCCGTTCCCTAACCCTAACCCTAGCCCGGAATAGAAACCCACCACCAGCCCTACACCTTACCTTAAGCCGTTGCCTACTCCTGGCCCGTACGCTGGCACTGACCCGTGCGTCAGCACGTAGCCCTACCCTCCCACGTTTCTGTACCCTCACCTGTGCCCTAAGCCTTGCCGTTCCCTAACCCTAACCCTAGCCCGGAATAGAAACCCACCAGCAGCCCTACACCTTACCTTAAGCCGATGCCTACTCCTGGCCCGTACGCTGGCACTGACCCATGCGTCAGCACGTAGCCTGACCCTCCCACGTTTCCGTACGCTCACCTGTGCCCTAAGCGTTGTCGTTCCCTAACCCTAACCCTAGCCCGGAATGGAAACCCCCCACCAGCCCTACACTTCATCCTACGTCGTTGCCTACTCCTGACCCGTATGCTGGCACTGACCCGTGCGTCAGCACGTAGCCCGACCCTCCCACGTTTCTGTACCCTCACCTGTGCCCTAAGCCTTGCCGTTCCCTAACCCTAACCCTAGCCCGGAATACAAACCCACCACCAGCCCTACACCCTACCTTAAGCCGTTGCCTACTCCTGGCCCGTACGCTGGCACTGACCCATGCGTCAGCACGTAGCCTGAACCTCCCACGTTTCCGTACCCTCACCTGTGCCCTAAGCCTTGTCGTTCCCTAACCCTAACCCTAGCCCGGAATAGAAACCCACCACCAGCCCTACACCTTACCTTACGCCGTACCCTACTCCTGACCCGTACGCTGGCACTGACACGTGCGTCAGCACGTAGCCTGACCCTCCCACGTTTCCGTACCCTCACCTGTGCCCTAAGCCTTGCCGTTCCCTAACCCTAACCCTAGCCCGGAATAGAAACCCACCACCAGCCCTACACTTTTCCTTACGCCGTACCCTACTCCTGACCTGTACGCTGGCACTGAGCTGTGCGTCAGCACGTAGCCTGACCCTGCCACGTTTCCGTACCCTCACCTGTGCCCTAAGCCTTGCCGTTCCCTAACCCTAACCCTAGCCCGGAACGCAAATCCACCACCAGCCATACACTTTATCCTACGCCGTTGCCTACTCCTGGCCCGTACGCTGGCACTGACACGTGCGTCAGCACGTAGCCCGACCCTCCCACGTTTCCGTACCCTCACCTGTGCCCTAAGCCTTGCCGTTCCCTAACCCTAACCCTAGCCTGGAACGGAAACCAACCACCAGCCCTACACCTTACCTTACGCCGTTGCTTACTCCTGGCCCGTACGCTGGCACTGACCCGTGCGTCAGCACGTAGCCTGACCCTCCCACGTTTCCGTAACCTCACCTGTGCCCTAAGCCTTGCTGTTCCCTAACCCTAACACTAGCCCGCAACGGAAATCAACCACCAGCCCTACACTTTATCCTACGCCGTTGCCTACTCCTGGCCCGTACGCTGGCACTGACCCGTGCGTCAGCACGTAGCCCGACCCTCCCACGTTTCTGTACCCTCACCTGTGCCCTAAGGCTTGCCGTTCCCTAACCCTAACCCTAGCCCGGAATAGAAACCCACCACCAGCCCTACACCTTACCTTACGCCATACCCTACTCCTGACCCGTACGCTGGCACTGACCCGTGCGTCAGCACGTAGCCTGACCCTCCCACGTTTCCGTGCCCTCACCTGTGCCCTATGCCTTGCCGTTCCCTAACCCTAACCCTAGCCCGGAATAGAAACCCACCACCAGCCCTACACGTTACCTTACGCCGTACCATATTCCTGACCTGTACGCTGGCACTGACCTGTGCGTCAGCACGTAGCCTGACCCTCCCACGTTTCCGTACCCTCACCTGTGCCCTAAGCCTTGCCGTTCCCTAACCCTAACCCTAGCCCCGAACGCAAATCCACCACCAGCCCTACACTTTATCCTACGCCGTTGCCTACTCCTGGCCCGTACGCTGGCACTGACCCGTGCGTCAGCACGTAGCCCGACCCTCCCACGTTTCCGTACCCTCACCTGTGCCCTAAGCCTTGCCGTTCCCTAAACCTAACCCTAGCCTGGAATGCAAATCCACCACTAGCCCTACACTTTATCCTACGCCGTTGCCTACTCCTGGCCCGTACGCTGGCACTGACCCGTGCGTCAGCACGTAGCCCGACCCTCCCACGTTTCCGTACCCTCACCTGTGCCCTAAGCCTTGCCGTTCCCTAACCCTAACCCTAGCCTGGAACGGAAACCAACCACCAGCCCTACACCTTACCTTACGCCGTTGCCTACTCCTGGCACGTATGCTGGCACTGACCCGTGCGTCAGCACGTAGCCTGAACCTCCCACGTTTCCGTACCCTCACCTGTGCCCTAAGCCTTGCCGTTCCCTAACCCTAACCCTAGCCCGGAATGAAAACCCACCACCATCCCTACACCTTACCCTACGCCGTTGCCTAGTCCTGGCCTGTACTCTGGCACTGACGCGTGCATCAGTACGTAGCCTTACCCTCCCGCGTTTCCGTACCCTGACCTGTGCCCTAAGCCTTGCCGTTCCCTAACCCTAACCCTAGCCCAGAACGCAAATCCACCACCAGCCGTACACTTTATCCTACGCCGTTGCCTACTCCTGGCCCGTACGCTGGCACTGACCCGTGCGTCTGCACGTAGCCCGACCCTCCCACGTTTCCGTACCCTCACCTGTGCCCTAAGCCTTGCCGTTCCCTAACCCTAACCCTAGCCTGGAACGGAAAACAACCACCAGCCCTACACCTTACCTTACGCCGTTGCCTACACCTGGCCCGTACGCTGGCACTGACCCGTGCGTCAGCACGTAGCCTGACCCTCCCACGTTTCCGTACCCTCAGCTGTGCCCTAAGCCTTGCCGTTCCCTAACCCTAACCCTAGCCCGGAATGGAAACCCACCACCAGCCCTACACTTTTCCTTACGCCATACCCTACTCCTGACCTGTACGCTGGCACTGACCTGTGCGTCAGCACGTAGCCTGACCCTCCCACGTTTCCGTACCCTCACCTGTGCCCTAAGCCTTGCCGTTCCCTAACCCAAACCCTAGCCGGGAATAGAAAGCCACCACCAGCCCTACACCTTACCTTACGCCGTACCCTACTCCTGACCCGTACGCTGGCACTGACACGTGCGTCAGCACGTAGCCTGACCCTCCCACGTTTCCGTACCCTCACCTGTGCCCTAAGCATTGCCGTTCCCTAACCCTAACCCTAGCCCGGAATAGAAACCCACCACCAGCCCTACACTTTTCCTTACGCCGTACCCTACTCCTGACCTATACGCTGGCACTGACCTGTGCGTCAGCACGTAGCCTGACCCTCCCGCGTTTCCGTACCCTCACCTGTGCCCTAAGCCTTGTCATTCCCTAACCCTAACCCTAGCCCGGAACGCAAATCCACCACCAGCCATACACTTTATCCTACGCCGTTGCCTACTCCTGTCCCGTACGCTGGCACTGACACGTGCGTCAGCACGTAGCCCGACACTCCCACGTTTCCGTACCCTCACCTGTGCCCTAAGCCTTGCCGTTCCCTAACCCTAACCCTAGCCTGGAACGGAAACAACCACGAGCCCTACACCTTACCTTACGCCGTTGCTTACTCCTGGCCCGTACGCTGGCACTGACCCGAGCGTCAGCACGTAGCCTGACCCTCCCACGTTTCCGTAACCTCACCTGTGCCCTAAGCCTTGCCGTTCCCTAACCCTAACACTAGCCCGGAACGGAAATCAACCACCAGCCCTACACTTTATCCTACGCCGTTGCCTACTCCTGGCCCGTACGCTGGCACTGACCCGTGCGTCAGCACGTAGCCCGACCCTCCCACGTTTCTGTACCCTCACCTGTGCCCTAAGCCTTGCCGTTCCCTAACCCTAACCCTAGCCCGGAATAGAAACCCACCACCAGCCCTACACCTTACCTTACGCCATACCCTACTCCTGACCCGTACGCTGGCACTGACGCGTGCGTCAGCACGTAGCCTGACCCTCCCACGTTTCCGTGCCCTCACCTGTGCCCTAAGCCTTGCCGTTCGCTAACCCTAACCCTAGCCCGGAATAGAAACCCACCACCAGCCCTACACGGTACCTTACGCCGTACCATACTCCTGACCTGTACGCTGGCACTAACCTGTGCGTCAGCACGTAGCCTGACCCTCCCACGTTTCCGTACCCTCACCTGTGCCCTAAGCCTTGCCGTTCCCTAACCATAACCCTAGCCCCGAATGCAAATCCACCACCAGCCCTACACTTTATCCTACGCCGTTGCCTACTCCTGGCCCGTACGCTGGCACTGACCCGTGCGTCAGCACGTAGCCCGACCCTCCCACGTTTCTGTACCCTCACCTGTGCCCTAAGCCTTGCCGTTCCCTAACCCTAACCCTAGCCCGGAATAGAAACCCACCACCAGCCCTACACCTTACCTTAAGCCGTTGCCTACTCCTGGCCCGTACGCTGGCACTGACCCGTGCGTCAGCACGTAGCCCGAACCTCCCACGTTTCTGTACCCTCACCTGTGCCCTAAGCCTTGCCGTTCCCTAACCCTAACCCTAGCCTGGAACGGAAATCAACCACAAGCCCTACACCTTACCTTACGCCGTACCCTACTCCTGGCCCGTACGTTGGCACTGACCAGTGCGTCAGCATGTAGCCTGACCCTCCTACGTTTCCGTACCCTCAGCTGTGCCCTAAGCCTTGCCGTTCCCTAACCCTAACCCTAGCCCGGAATGGAAAACCACCACCAACCCTACACCTTACCTTACGCCGTACCCTATTCCTGGCCCGTACGCTGGCACTGAACCGTGCGTCAGCACGTAGCCTGACCCTCCCACGTTTCCGTACCCTCACTTGTGTCCTAAGCCTTGCCGTTCCCTAACCCTAACCCTAGCCCAGAATAGAAACCCACCACCAGCCCTACACTTTATCCTACGCCGTTGCCTACTCCTGGCCTGTACTCTGGCACTGCCCCGTGCATCAGCACGGAGCCTTACACTCTGGCGTTTCCGTACCCTCTCCTGTGCCGTAAGCCTTGCCGTTCCCTAACCCTAACCCTAGCCCAGAACGCAAATCCACCACCAGCCTACACTTTATCCTACGCCGTTGCCTACTCCTGGCCCGTACGCTGGCACTGACCCGTGCGTCAGCAAGTAGCCCGACCCTCCCACGTTTCTGTACCCTCACCTGTGCCCTAAGCCTTGCCGTTCCCTAACCCTAACCCTAGCACGGAATAGAAACCCACCACCAGCCCTACACCTTAGCTTAAGCCGTTGCCTACTCCTGGCCCGTACGCTGGCACTGACCCGTGCGTCAGCACGTAGCCCGACCCTCCAACGTTTCTGTACCCTCACCTGTGCCCTAAGCCTTGCCGTTCCCTATCCCTAACCCTAGCCCGGAATAGAAACCCACCACCAGCCCTACACCTTACCTTAAGCCGTTGCCTACTCCTGGCCCGTACGCTGGCACTGACCCGTGCGTCAGCACGTAGCCTGACCCTCCCAAGTTTCCGAACCCTCACCTGTGCCCTAAGCGTTGCCGTTCCCTAACCCTAACCCTAGCCCGGAATGGAAACCCACCACCAGCCCTACACTTTATCCTACGTCGTTGCCTACTCCTGACCCGTATGCTGGCACTGACCCGTGCGTCAGCACGTAGCCCGACCCTCCCACGTTTCTGTACCCTCACCTGTGCCCTAAGCCTTGCCGTTCCCTAACCCTAACCCTAGCCCGGAATAGAAACCCACCACCAGCCCTACACCCTACCTTAAGCCGTTGCCCACTCCTGGCCCGAACGCTGGCACGGACCCGTGAATCAGCACGTAGCCCGACCCTCCCACGTTTCCGTACCCTCCCCTGTGCCCTAAGCGTTGCCGTTCCCTAACCCTAACCCTAGCCTGGAACGGAAATCAACCACAAGCCCTACACCTTACCTTACGCCGTACCCTACTCCTGGCCCGTACGCTGGCACTGACCCGTGCGTCAGCACGTAGCCTGACCCTCCCACGTTTCCGTACCCTCACCTGTGCCCTAAGCCTTGCCGTTCCCTAACCCTAACCCTAGCCCGGAATAGAAACCCACCACCAGCCCTACACCTTACCTTACGCCGTACCCTACTCCTGACCCGTACGCTGGCACTGACACGTGCGTCAGCACGTAGCCTGACCCTCCCACGTTTCCGTACCCTCACCTGTGCCCTAAGCGTTGCCGTTCCCTAACCCAAACCCTAGCCCGGAATAGAAACCCACCACCAGCCCTACACTTTTCCTTACGCCGTACCCTACTCCTGACCTGTACGCTGGCACTGAGCTGTGCGTCAGCACGTAGCCTGACCCTGCCACGTTTCCGTACCCTCACCTGTGCCCTAAGCCTTGCCGTTCCCTAACCCTAACCCTAGCCCGGAACGCAAATCCACCACCAGCCATACACTTTATCCTACGCCGTTGCCTACTCCTGGCCCGTACGCTGGCACTGACACGTGCGTCAGCACGTAGCCCGACCCTCCCACGTTTCCGTACCCTCACCTGTGCCCTAAGCCTTGCCGTTCCCTAACCCTAACCCTAGCCTGGAACGGAAACCAACCACCAGCCCTACACCTTACCTTACGCCGTTGCTTACTCTTGGCCCGTACGCTGGCACTGACCCGTGCGTCAGCACGTAGCCTGACCCTCCCACGTTTCCGTAACCTCACCTGTGCCCTAAGCCTTGCCGTTACCTAACCCTAACACTACCCCGGAACGGAAATCAACCACCAGCCCTACACTTTATCCTACGCCGTTGCATACTCCTGGCCCGTACGCTGGCACTGACCCGTGCGTCAGCACGTAGCCCGACCCTCCCACGTTTCTGTACCCTCACCTGTGCCCTAAGCCTTGCCGTTCCCTAACCCTAACCCTAGCCCGGAATAGAAACCCACCACCAGCCCTACACCTTACCTTACGCCATAACCTACTCCTGACCCGTACGTTGGCACTGACCCGTGCGTCAGCACGTAGCCTGAACCTCCCACGTTTCCGTGCCCTCACCTGTGCCCTAAGCCTTGCGGTTCCCTAACCCTAACCCTAGCCCGGAATAGAAACCCACCACCAGCCCTACACGTTACCTTACGCCGTACCATATTCCTGACCTGTACGCTGGCACTGACCTGTGCGTCAGCACGTAGCCTGACCCTCCCACGTTTCCGTACCCTCACCTGTGCCCTAAGCCTTGCCGTTCCCTAACCCTAACCCTAGCCAGGAACGCAAATCCACCACTAGCCCTACACTTTATCCTACGCCGTTGCCTATTCCTGGCCCGTACGCTGGCACTGACCCGTGCGTCAGCACGTAGCCCGACCCTCCGACGTTTCCATACCCTCACCTGTGCCCTAAGCCTTGCCGATCCCTAACCCTAACCCTATCCCGGAACGGAAATCAACCACAAGCCCTACACCTTACCTTACGCCGTTGCCCACTCCTGGCCCGAACGCTGGCACGGACCCGTGAATCAGCACATAGCCCGACCCTCCCACGTTTCCGTACCCTCCCCTGTGCCCTAAGCCTTGCCGTTCCCTAAACCTAACCCTAGCCTGGAACGGAAACCAACCACCAGCCCTACACCTTACCCTACGCCGTTGCCTACTCCTGGCCTGTACTCTGGCACTGACCCGTTCATCAGCACGTAGCCTTACCCTCCCGCGTTTCCGTACCCTGACCTGTGCCCTAAGCCTTGCCGTTCCCTAACCCTAACCCTAGCCCGGAATAGAAACCCACCACCAGCCCTACACCTTACCTTACGCCGTACCCTACTCCTGACCCGTACGCTGGCACTGACCCGTGCGTCAGCACGTAGCCTGACCCTCCCACGTTTCCGTGCCCTCAGCTGTGCCCTAAGCCTTGCCGTTCCCTAACCCTAACCCTAGCCCGGAATGGAAACCCACCACCAGCCCTACACCTTACCTTACGCCGTACCCTATTCCTGGCCCGTACGCTGGCACTGAACCGTGCGTCAGCACGTAGCCTGACCCTCCCACGTTTCCGTACCCTCACTTGTGCCCTAAGCCTTGCCGTTCCCTAACCCTAACCCTAGCCCGGAATAGAAACCCACCACCAGCCCTACACCTTACCTTACGCCGTACCCTAATCCTGACCCGTACGCTGGCACTGACCCGTTCGTCTGCACGTAGCCTGACCCTCCCACGCTTCCGTACCCTCACCTGTGCCCTAAGCCTTGCCGTTCCCTAACCCTAACCCTAGCCCGGAACGCAAATCCACCACCAGCCCTACACTTTATCCTACGCCGTTGCCTAGTCCTGGCCAGTACGCTGGCACTGACCAGTGTATCAGCACGTAGCCCGACCATCCCACGTTTCCGTACCCTCACCTGTGCCCTAAGCCTTGCCGTTCCCTAACCCTAACCCTAGCCTGGAACGGAAAACAACCACCAGCCCTACACCTTACCTTACGCCGTTGCCTACACCTGGCCCGTACGCTGGCACTGACCCGTGCGTCAGCACGTAGCCTGACCCTCCCACGTTTCCGTACCCTCACCTGTGCCCTAAGCCTTGCCGTTCCCTAACCCTAACCCTAGCCCGGAATGGAAACCCACCACCAGCCCTACACCTTACCCTACGCCGTTGCCTACTCCTGGCCTGTACTCTGGCACTGCCCCGTGCATCAGCACGTAGCCTTACACTCTGGCGTTTCCGTACCCTCTCCTGTGCCCTAAGCCTTGCCGTTCCCTAACCCTAACCCTAGCCCAGAACGCAAATCCACCACCAGCCTACTCTTTATCCTACGCCGTTGCCTACTCCTGGCCCGTACGCTGGCACTGACCCGTGCGTCAGCACGTAGCACGAGCCTCCCACGTTTCCGTACCTTCACCTGTGCCCTAAGCCTTGCCGTTCCCTAACCCTAACCCTAGCCCGGAACGGAAACCCACCACCAGCCCTACACCTTACCTTACGCCATAACCTACTCCTGACCCGAACGCTGGCACTGACCCGTGCGTCAGCACGAAGCCTGACCCTCCCACGTTTCCGTACCCTCACCTGTGCCCTATGGCTTGCCGTTCCCTAACCCTAACCCTAGCCCGGAATAGAAACCCACCACCAGCCCTACACCTTACCTTACGCCGTACCCTACTCCTGACCTGGACGCTGGCACTGACCTGTGCGTCAGCACATAGCCTGACCCTCCCACGTTTCCGTACCCTCACCTGTGCCCTAAGCCTTGCCGTTCCCTAACCCTAACCCTAGCCCCGAACGCAAATCCACCACCAGCCCTAAACTTTATCCTACGCCGTTGCCTGCTCCTGGCCCGTACGCTGGCACTGACCCGTGCGTCAGCACGTAGCCCGACCCTCCCACGTTTCTGTACCCTCACCTGTGCCCTAAGCCTTGCCGTTCCCTAACCCTAACCCTAGCCCGGAATAGAAACCCACCACCAGCCCTACACCTTACCTTAAGCCGTTGCCTACTCCTGGCCCGTACGCTGGCACTGACCCGTGCGTCAGCACGTAGCCCTACCCTCCCACGTTTCTGTACCCTCACCTGTGCCCTAAGCCTTGCCGTTCCCTAACCCTAACCCTAGCCCGGAATAGAAACCCACCACCAGCCCTACACCTTACCTTAAGCCGTTGCCTACTCCTGGCCCGTACGCTGGCACTGACCCATGCGTCAGCACGTAGCCTGACCCTCCCACGTTTCCGTACGCTCACCTGTGCCCTAAGCGTTGTCGTTCCCTAACCCTAACCCTAGCCCGGAATGGAAACCCCCCACCAGCCCTACACTTCATCCTACGTCGTTGCCTACTCCTGACCCGTATGCTGGCACTGACCCGTGCGTCAGCACGTAGCCCGACCCTCCCACGTTTCTGTACCCTCACCTGTGCCCTAAGCCTTGCCGTTCCCTAACCCTAACCCTAGCCCGGAATACAAACCCACCACCAGCCCTACACCCTACCTTAAGCCGTTGCCTACTCCTGGCCCGTACGCTGGCACTGACCCATGCGTCAGCACGTAGCCTGAACCTCCCACGTTTCCGTACCCTCACCTGTGCCCTAAGCCTTGTCGTTCCCTAACCCTAACCCTAGCCCGGAATAGAAACCCACCACCAGCCCTACACCTTACCTTACGCCGTACCCTACTCCTGACCCGTACGCTGGCACTGACACGTGCGTCAGCACGTAGCCTGACCCTCCCACGTTTCCGTACCCTCACCTGTGCCCTAAGCCTTGCCGTTCCCTAACCCTAACCCTAGCCCGGAATAGAAACCCACCATCAGCCCTACACTTTTCCTTACGCCGTACCCTACTCCTGACCTGTACGCTGGCACTGAGCTGTGCGTCAGCACGTAGCCTGACCCTGCCACGTTTCCGTACCCTCACCTGTGCCCTAAGCCTTGCCGTTCCCTAACCCTAACCCTAGCCCGGAACGCAAATCCACCACCAGCCATACACTTTATCCTACGCCGTTGCCTACTCCTGGCCCGTACGCTGGCACTGACACGTGCGTCAGCACGTAGCCCGACCCTCCCACGTTTCCGTACCCTCACCTGTGCCCTAAGCCTTGCCGTTCCCTAACCCTAACCCTAGCCTGGAACGGAAACCAACCACCAGCCCTACACCTTACCTTACGCCGTTGCTTACTCCTGGCCCGTACGCTGGCACTGACCCGTGCGTCAGCACGTAGCCTGACCCTCCCAAGTTTCCGTAACCTCACCTGTGCCCTAAGCCTTGCTGTTCCCTAACCCTAACACTAGCCCGCAACGGAAATCAACCACCAGCCCTACACTTTATCCTACGCCGTTGCATACTCCTGGCCCGTACGCTGGCACTGACCCGTGCGTCAGCACGTAGCCCGACCCTCCCACGTTTCTGTACCCTCACCTGTGCCCTAAGGCTTGCCGTTCCCTAACCCTAACCCTAGCCCGGAATAGAAACCCACCACCAGCCCTACACCTTACCTTACGCCATACCCTACTCCTGACCCGTACGCTGGCACTGACCCGTGCGTCAGCACGTAGCCTGACCCTCCCACGTTTCCGTGCCCTCACCTGTGCCCTATGCCTTGCCGTTCCCTAACCCTAACCCTAGCCCGGAATAGAAACCCACCACCAGCCCTACACGTTACCTTACGCCGTACCATATTCCTGACCTGTACGCTGGCACTGACCTGTGCGTCAGCACGTAGCCTGACCCTCCCACGTTTCCGTACCCTCACCTGTGCCCTAAGCCTTGCCGTTCCCTAACCCTAACCCTAGCCCCGAACGCAAATCCACCACCAGCCCTACACTTTATCCTACGCCGTTGCCTACTCCTGGCCCGTACGCTGGCACTGACCCGTGCGTCAGCACGTAGCCCGACCCTCCCACGTTTCCGTACCCTCACCTGTGCCCTAAGCCTTGCCGTTCCCTAAACCTAACCCTAGCCTGGAATGCAAATCCACCACTAGCCCTACACTTTATCCTACGCCGTTGCCTACTCCTGGCCCGTACGCTGGCACTGACCCGTGCGTCAGCACGTAGCCCGACCCTCCCACGTTTCCATACCCTCACCTGTGCCCTAAGCCTTGCCGTTCCCTAACCCTAACCCTAGCCTGGAACGGAAACCAACCACCAGCCCTACACCTTACCTTACGCCGTTGCCTACTCCTGGCACGTATGCTGGCACTGACCCGTGCGTCAGCACGTAGCCTGAACCTCCCACGTTTCCGTACCCTCACCTGTGCCCTAAGCCTTGCCGTTCCCTAACCCTAACCCTAGCCCGGAATGAAAACCCACCACCAGCCCTACACCTTACCCTACGCCGTTGCCTAGTCCTGGCCTGTACTCTGGCACTGACGCGTGCATCAGTACGTAGCCTTACCCTCCCGCGTTTCCGTACCCTGACCTGTGCCCTAAGCCTTGCCGTTCCCTAACCCTAACCCTAGCCCAGAACGCAAATCCACCACCAGCCGTACACTTTATCCTACGCCGTTGCCTACTCCTGGCCCGTACGCTGGCACTGACCCGTGCGTCTGCACGTAGCCCGACCCTCCCACGTTTCCGTACCCTCACCTGTGCCCTAAGCCTTGCCGTTCCCTAACCCTAACCCTAGCCTGGAACGGAAAACAACCACCAGCCCTACACCTTACCTTACGCCGTTGCCTACACCTGGCCCGTACGCTGGCACTGACCCGTGCGTCAGCACGTAGCCTGACCCTCCCACGTTTCCGTACCCTCAGCTGTGCCCTAAGCCTTGCCGTTCCCTAACCCTAACCCTAGCCCGGAATGGAAACCCACCACCAGCCCTACACTTTTCCTTACGCCATACCCTACTCCTGACCTGTACGCTGGCACTGACCTGTGCGTCAGCACGTAGCCTGACCCTCCCACGTTTCCGTACCCTCACCTGTGCCCTAAGCCTTGCCGTTCCCTAACCCAAACCCTAGCCGGGAATAGAAAGCCACCACCAGCCCTACACCTTACCTTACGCCGTACCCTACTCCTGACCCGTACGCTGGCACTGACACGTGCGTCAGCACGTAGCCTGACCCTCCCACGTTTCCGTACCCTCACCTGTGCCCTAAGCATTGCCGTTCCCTAACCCTAACCCTAGCCCGGAATAGAAACCCACCACCAGCCCTACACTTTTCCTTACGCCGTACCCTACTCCTGACCTATACGCTGGCACTGACCTGTGCGTCAGCACGTAGCCTGACCCTCCCGCGTTTCCGTACCCTCACCTGTGCCCTAAGCCTTGTCATTCCCTAACCCTAACCCTAGCCCGGAACGCAAATCCACCACCAGCCATACACTTTATCCTACGCCGTTGCCTACTCCTGTCCCGTACGCTGGCACTGACACGTGCGTCAGCACGTAGCCCGACACTCCCACGTTTCCGTACCCTCACCTGTGCCCTAAGCCTTGCCGTTCCCTAACCCTAACCCTAGCCTGGAACGGAAACCAACCACGAGCCCTACACCTTACCTTACGCCGTTGCTTACTCCTGGCCCGTACGCTGGCACTGACCCGAGCGTCAGCACGTAGCCTGACCCTCCCACGTTTCCGTAACCTCACCTGTGCCCTAAGCCTTGCCGTTCCCTAACCCTAACACTAGCCCGGAACGGAAATCAACCACCAGCCCTACACTTTATCCTACGCCGTTGCCTACTCCTGGCCCGTACGCTGGCACTGACCCGTGCGTCAGCACGTAGCCCGACCCTCCCACGTTTCTGTACCCTCACCTGTGCCCTAAGCCTTGCCGTTCCCTAACCCTAACCCTAGCCCGGAATAGAAACCCACCACCAGCCCTACACCTTACCTTACGCCATACCCTACTCCTGACCCGTACGCTGGCACTGACGCGTGCGTCAGCACGTAGCCTGACCCTCCCACGTTTCCGTGCCCTCACCTGTGCCCTAAGCCTTGCCGTTCGCTAACCCTAACCCTAGCCCGGAATAGAAACCCACCACCAGCCCTACACGGTACCTTACGCCGTACCATACTCCTGACCTGTACGCTGGCACTAACCTGTGCGTCAGCACGTAGCCTGACCCTCCCACGTTTCCGTACCCTCACCTGTGCCCTAAGCCTTGCCGTTCCCTAACCATAACCCTAGCCCCGAATGCAAATCCACCACCAGCCCTACACTTTATCCTACGCCGTTGCCTACTCCTGGCCCGTACGCTGGCACTGACCCGTGCGTCAGCACGTAGCCCGACCCTCCCACGTTTCTGTACCCTCACCTGTGCCCTAAGCCTTGCCGTTCCCTAACCCTAACCCTAGCCCGGAATAGAAACCCACCACCAGCCCTACACCTTACCTTAAGCCGTTGCCTACTCCTGGCCCGTACGCTGGCACTGACCCGTGCGTCAGCACGTAGCCCGAACCTCCCACGTTTCTGTACCCTCACCTGTGCCCTAAGCCTTGCCGTTCCCTAACCCTAACCCTAGCCTGGAACGGAAATCAACCACAAGCCCTACACCTTACCTTACGCCGTACCCTACTCCTGGCCCGTACGTTGGCACTGACCAGTGCGTCAGCATGTAGCCTGACCCTCCTACGTTTCCGTACCCTCAGCTGTGCCCTAAGCCTTGCCGTTCCCTAACCCTAACCCTAGCCCGGAATGGAAAACCACCACCAACCCTACACCTTACCTTACGCCGTACCCTATTCCTGGCCCGTACGCTGGCACTGAACCGTGCGTCAGCACGTAGCCTGACCCTCCCACGTTTCCGTACCCTCACTTGTGTCCTAAGCCTTGCCGTTCCCTAACCCTAACCCTAGCCCAGAATAGAAACCCACCACCAGCCCTACACTTTATCCTACGCCGTTGCCTACTCCTGGCCTGTACTCTGGCACTGCCCCGTGCATCAGCACGGAGCCTTACACTCTGGCGTTTCCGTACCCTCTCCTGTGCCGTAAGCCTTGCCGTTCCCTAACCCTAACCCTAGCCCAGAACGCAAATCCACCACCAGCCTACACTTTATCCTACGCCGTTGCCTACTCCTGGCCCGTACGCTGGCACTGACCCGTGCGTCAGCAAGTAGCCCGACCCTCCCACGTTTCTGTACCCTCACCTGTGCCCTAAGCCTTGCCGTTCCCTAACCCTAACCCTAGCACGGAATAGAAACCCACCACCAGCCCTACACCTTAGCTTAAGCCGTTGCCTACTCCTGGCCCGTACGCTGACACTGACCCGTGCGTCAGCACGTAGCCCGACCCTCCAACGTTTCTGTACCCTCACCTGTGCCCTAAGCCTTGCCGTTCCCTATCCCTAACCCTAGCCCGGAATAGAAACCCACCACCAGCCCTACACCTTACCTTAAGCCGTTGCCTACTCCTGGCCCGTACGCTGGCACTGACCCGTGCGTCAGCACGTAGCCTGACCCTCCCAAGTTTCCGAACCCTCACCTGTGCCCTAAGCGTTGCCGTTCCCTAACCCTAACCCTAGCCCGGAATGGAAACCCACCACCAGCCCTACACTTTATCCTACGTCGTTGCCTACTCCTGACCCGTATGCTGGCACTGACCCGTGCGTCAGCACGTAGCCCGACCCTCCCACGTTTCTGTACCCTCACCTGTGCCCTAAGCCTTGCCGTTCCCTAACCCTAACCCTAGCCCGGAATAGAAACCCACCACCAGCCCTACACCCTACCTTAAGCCGTTGCCCACTCCTGGCCCGAACGCTGGCACGGACCCGTGAATCAGCACGTAGCCCGACCCTCCCACGTTTCCGTACCCTCCCCTGTGCCCTAAGCGTTGCCGTTCCCTAACCCTAACCCTAGCCTGGAACGGAAATCAACCACAAGCCCTACACCTTACCTTACGCCGTACCCTACTCCTGGCCCGTACGCTGGCACTGACCCGTGCGTCAGCACGTAGCCTGACCCTCCCACGTTTCCGTACCCTCACCTGTGCCCTAAGCCTTGCCGTTCCCTAACCCTAACCCTAGCCCGGAATAGAAACCCACCACCAGCCCTACACCTTACCTTACGCCGTACCCTACTCCTGACCCGTACGCTGGCACTGACACGTGCGTCAGCACGTAGCCTGACCCTCCCACGTTTCCGTACCCGCACCTGTGCCCTAAGCGTTGCCGTTCCCTAACCCTAACCCTAGCCCGGAATAGAAACCCACCACCAGCCCTACACTTTTCCTTACGCCGTACCCTACTCCTGACCTGTACGCTGGCACTGAGCTGTGCGTCAGCACGTAGCCTGACCATGCCACGTTTCCGTACCCTCACCTGTGCCCTAAGCCTTGCCGTTCCCTAACCCTAACCCTAGCCCGGAACGCAAATCCACCACCAGCCATACACTTTATCCTACGCCGTTGCCTACTCCTGGCCCGTACGCTGGCACTGACACGTGCGTCAGCACGTAGCCCGACCCTCCCACGTTTCCGTACCCTCACCTGTGCCCTAAGCCTTGCCGTTCCCTAACCCTAACCCTAGCCTGGAACGGAACCAACCACCAGCCCTACACCTTACCTTACGCCGTTGCCTACTCCTGGCACGTATGCTGGCACTGACCCATGCGTCAGCACGTAGCCTGAACCTCCCACGTTTCCGTACCCTCACCTGTGCCCTAAGCCTTGCCTTTCCCTAACGCTAATCCTAGCCCGGAATGAAAACCCACCACCAGCCCTACACCTTACCCTACGCCGTTGCCTAGTCCTGGCCTGTACTCTGGCACTGACCCGTGCATCAGCACGTAGCCTTACCCTCCCGCGTTTCCGTACCCTGACCTGTGCCCTAAGCCTTGCCGTTCCCTAACCCTAACCCTAGCCCAGAACGCAAATCCACCACCAGCCGTACACTTTATCCTACGCCGTTGCCTACTCCTGACCCGTACGCTGGCACTGACCCGTGCGTCTGCACGTAGCCCGACCCTCCCACGTTTCCATACCCTCACCTGTGCCCTAAGCCTTGCCGATCCCTAACCCTAACCCTATCCCGGAACGGAAATCAACCACAAGCCCTACACCTTACCTTACGCCGTTGCCCACTCCTGGCCCGAACGCTGGCACGGACGCGTGAATCAGCACGTAGCCCGACCCTCCCACGTTTCCGTACCCTCCCCTGTGCCCTAAGCCTTGCCGTTCCCTAACACTAACCCTAGCCTGGAACGGAAACCAACCACCAGCCCTACACCTTACCCTACGCCGTTGCCTACTCCTGGCCTGTACTCTGGCACTGACCCGTTCATCAGCACGTAGCCTTACCCTCCCGCGTTTCCGTACCCTGACCTGTGCCCTAAGCCTTGCCGTTCCCTAACCCTAACCCTAGCCCGGAATAGAAACCCACCACCAGCCCTACACCTTACCTTACGCCGTACCCTACTCCTGACCCGTACGCTGGCACTGACCCGTGCGTCAGCACGTAGCCCGAACCTCCCACGTTTCTGTACCCTCACCTGTGCCCTAAGCCTTGCCGTTCCCTAACCCTAACCCTAGCCCGGAATAGAAACCCACCACCAGCCCTACACCTTACCTTAAGCCGTTGCCTACTCCTGGCCCGTACGCTGGCACTGACCCGTGCGTCAGCACGTAGCCCGAACCTCCCACGTTTCTGTACCCTCACCTGTGCCCTAAGCCTTGCCGTTCCCTAACCCTAACCCTAGCCTGGAACGGAAATCAACCACAAGCCCTACACCTTACCTTACGCCGTACCCTACTCCTGGCCCGTACGTTGGCACTGACCAGTGCGTCAGCATGTAGCCTGACCCTCCTACGTTTCCGTACCCTCAGCTGTGCCCTAAGCCTTGCCGTTCCCTAACCCTAACCCTAGCCCGGAATGGAAACCCACCACCAACCCTACACCTTACCTTACGCCGTACCCTATTCCTGGCCCGTACGCTGGCACTGAACCGTGCGTCAGCACGTAGCCTGACCCTCCCACGTTTCCGTACCCTCACCTGTGCCCTAAGCCTTGCCGTTCCCTAACCCTAACCCTAGCCCAGAATAGAAACCCACCACCAGCCCTACACTTTATCCTACGCCGTTGCCTACTCCTGGCCTGTACTCTGGCACTGCCCCGTGCATCAGCACGGAGCCTTACACTCTGGCGTTTCCGTACCCTCTCCTGTGCCGTAAGCCTTGCCGTTCCCTAACCCTAACCCTAGCCCAGAACGCAAATCCACCACCAGCCTACACTTTATCCTACGCCGTTGCCTACTCCTGGCCCGTACGCTGGCACTGACCAGTGCGTCAGCACGTAGCACGAGCCTCCCACGTTTCCGTACCTTCACCTGTGCCCTAAGCCTTGCCGTTCCCTAACCCTAACCCTAGCCCGGAACGGAAACCCACCACCAGCCCTACACCTTACCTTACGCCATAACCTACTCCTGACCTGTACGCTGGCACTGACCTGTGCGTCAGCACGTAGCCTGACCCTCCCACGTTTCCGTACCCTCACCTGTGCCCTAAGCCTTGCCGTTCCCTAACCCTAACCCTAGCCCGGAATGGAAACCCACCACCAGCCCTACACCTTACCTTACGCCGTACCCTACTCCTGACCTGTACGCTGGCACTGACCTGTGCGTCAGCACGTAGCCTGACCCTCCCACGTTTCCGTACCCTCACCTGTGCCCTAAGCCTTGCCGTTCCCTAACCCTAACCCTAGCCCCGAACGCAAATCCACCACAAGCCCTACACTTTATCCTACGCCGTTGCCTGCTCCTGGCCCGTACGCTGGCACTGACCCGTGCGTCAGCAAGTAGCCCGACCCTCCCACGTTTCTGTACCCTCACCTGTGCCCTAAGCCTTGCCGTTCCCTACCCCTAACCCTAGCACGGAATAGAAACCCACCACCAGCCCTACACCTTAGCTTAAGCCGTTGCCTACTCCTGGCCCGTACGCTGGCACTGACCCGTGCGTCAGCACGTAGCCCGACCCTCCCACGTTTCTGTACCCTCACCTGTGCCCTAAGCCTTGCCGTTCCCTATCCCTAACCCTAGCCCGGAATAGAAACCCACCACCAGCCCTACACCTTACCTTAAGCCGTTGCCTACTCCTGGCCCGTACGCTGGCACTGACCCGTGCGTCAGCACGTAGCCTGACCCTCCCAAGTTTCCGAACCCTCACCTGTGCCCTAAGCGTTGCCGTTCCCTAACCCTAACCCTAGCCCGGAATGGAAACCCACCACCAGCCCTACACTTTATCCTACGTCGTTGCCTACTCCTGACCCGTATGCTGGCACTGACCCGTGCGTCAGCACGTAGCCCGACCCTCCCACGTTTCTGTACCCTCACCTGTGCCCTAAGCCTTGCCGTTCCCTAACCCTAACCCTAGCCCGGAATAGAAACCCACCACCAGCCCCACACCCTACCTTAAGCCGTTGCCTACTCCTGGCCCGTACGCTGGCACTGACCCGTGCGTCAGCACGTAGCCTGACCCTCCCACGTTTCCGTACCCTCACCTGTGCCCTAAGCCTTGCCGTTCCCTAACCCTAACCCTAGCCCGGAATAGAAACCCACCACCAGCCCTACACCTTACCTTACGCCGTACCCTACTCCTGACCCGTACGCTGGCACTGACACGTGCGTCAGCACGTAGCCTGACCCTCCCACGTTTCCGTACCCTCACCTGTGCCCTAAGCGTTGCCGTTCCCTAACCCTAACCCTAGCCCGGAATAGAAACCCACCACCAGCCCTACACTTTTCCTTACGCCGTACCCTACTCCTGACCTGTACGCTGGCACTGAGCTGTGCGTCAGCACGTAGCCTGACCCTGCCACGTTTCCGTACCCTCACCTGTGCCCTAAGCCTTGCCGTTCCCTAACCCTAACCCTAGCCCGGAACGCAAATCCACCACCAGCCATACACTTTATCCTACGCCGTTGCCTACTCCTGGCCCGTACGCTGGCACTGACATGTGCGTCAGCACGTAGCCGGACCCTCCCACGTTTCCGTACCCTCACCTGTGCCCTAAGCCTTGCCGTTCCCTAACCCTAACCCTAGCCTGGAACGGAAACCAACCACCAGCCCTACACCTTACCTTACGCCGTTGCTTACTCTTGGCCCATACGCTGGCACTGACCCGTGCGTCAGCACGTAGCCTGACCCTCCCACGTTTCCGTAACCTCACCTGTGCCCTAAGCCTTGCCGTTACCTAACCCTAACACTAGCCCGGAACGGAAATCAACCACCAGCCCTACACTTTATCCTACGCCGTTGCATACTCCTGGCCCGTACGCTGGCACTGACCCGTGCGTCAGCACGTAGCCCGACCCTCCCACGTTTCTGTACCCTCACCTGTGCCCTAAGCCTTGCCGTTCCCTAACCCTAACCCTAGCCCGGAATAGAAACCCACCACCAGCCCTACACCTTACCTTACGCCATAACCTACTCCTGACCCGTACGTTGGCACTGACCCGTGCGTCAGCACGTAGCCTGAACCTCCCACGTTTCCGTGCCCTCACCTGTGCCCTAAGCCTTGCGGTTCCCTAACCCTAACCCTAGCCCGGAATAGAAACCCACCACCAGCCCTACACGTTACCTTACGCCGTACCATATTCCTGACCTGTACGCTGGCACTGACCTGTGCGTCAGCACGTAGCCTGACCCTCCCACGTTTCCGTACCCTCACCTGTGCCCTAAGCCTTGCCGTTCCCTAACCCTAACCCTAGCCAGGAACGCAAATCCACCACTAGCCCTACACTTTATCCTACGCCGTTGCCTATTCCTGGCCCGTACGCTGGCACTGACCCGTGCGTCAGCACGTAGCCCGACCCTCCCACGTTTCCGTACCCTCACCTGTGCCCTAAGCCTTGCCGTTCCCTAACCCTAACCCTAGCCTGGAACGGAACCAACCACCAGCCCTACACCTTACCTTACGCCGTTGCCTACTCCTGGCACGTATGCTGGCACTGACCCATGCGTCAGCACGTAGCCTGAACCTCCCACGTTTCCGTACCCTCACCTGTGCCCTAAGCCTTTCCTTTCCCTAACGCTAATCCTAGCCCGGAATGAAAACCCACCACCAGCCCTACACCTTACCCTACGCCGTTGCCTAGTCCTGGCCTGTACTCTGGCACTGACCCGTGCATCAGCACGTAGCCTTACCCTCCCGCGTTTCCGTACCCTGACCTGTGCCCTAAGCCTTGCCGTTCCCTAACCCTAACCCTAGCCCAGAACGCAAATCCACCACCAGCCGTACACTTTATCCTGCGCCGTTGCCTACTCCTGACCCGTACGCTGGCACTGACCCGTGCGTCTGCACGTAGCCCGACCCTCCCACGTTTCCATACCCTCACCTGTGCCCTAAGCCTTGCCGATCCCTAACCCTAACCCTATCCCGGAACGGAAATCAACCACAAGCCCTACACCTTACCTTACGCCGTTGCCCACTCCTGGCCCGAACGCTGGCACGGACCCGTGAATCAGCACGTAGCCCGACCCTCCCACGTTTCCGTACCCTCCCCTGTGCCCTAAGCCTTGCCGTTCCCTAACCCTAACCCTAGCCTGGAACGGAAACCAACCACCAGCCCTACACCTTACCCTACGCCGTTGCCTACTCCTGGCCTGTACTCTGGCACTGACCCGTTCATCAGCACGTAGCCTTACCCTCCCGCGTTTCCGTACCCTGACCTGTGCCCTAAGCCTTGCCGTTCCCTAACCCTAACCCTAGCCCGGAATAGAAACCCACCACCAACCCTACACCTTACCTTACGCCGTACCCTACTCCTGACCCGTACGCTGGCACTGACCCGTGCGTCAGCACGTAGCCTGACCCTCCCACGTTTCCGTGCCCTCAGCTGTGCCCTAAGCCTTGCCGTTCCCTAACCCTAACCCTAGCCCGGAATGGAAACCCACCACCAGCCCTACACCTTACCTTACGCCGTACCCTATTCCTGGCCCGTACGCTGGCACTGAACCGTGCGTCAGCACGTAGCCTGACCCTCCCACGTTTCCGTACCCTCACTTGTGCCCTAAGCCTTGCCGTTCCCTAACCCTAACCCTAGCCCGGAATAGAAACCCACCACCAGCCCTACACCTTACCTTACGCCGTACCCTACTCCTGACCCGTACGCTGGCACTGACCCGTTCGTCTGCACGTAGCCTGACCCTCCCACGCTTCCGTACCCTCACCTGTGCCCTAAGCCTTGCCGTTCCCTAACCCTAACCCTAGCCCGGAACGCAAATCCACCACCAGCCCTACACTTTATCCTACGCCGTTGCCTACTCCTGGCCAGTACGCTGGCACTGACCAGTGCATCAGCACGTAGCCCGACCCTCCCACGTTTCCGTACCCTCACCTGTGCCCTAAGCCTTGCCGTTCCCTAACCCTAACCCTAGCCTGGAACGGAAAACAACCACCAGCCCTACACCTTACCTTACGCCGTTGCCTACACCTGGCCCCTACGCTGGCACTGACCCGTGCGTCAGCACGTAGCCTGACCCTCCCACGTTTCCGTACCCTCACCTGTGCCCTAAGCCTTGCCGTTCCCTAACCCTAACCCTAGCCCGGAATGGAAACCCACCACCAGCCCTACACCTTACCCTACGCCGTTGCCTACTCCTGGCCTGTACTCTGGCACTGCCCCGTGCATCAGCACGTAGCCTTACACTCTGGCGTTTCCGTACCCTCTCCTGTGCCCTAAGCCTTGCCGTTCCCTAACCCTAACCCTAGCCCAGAACGCAAATCCACCACCAGCCTACACTTTATCCTACGCCGTTGCCTACTCCTGGCCCGTACGCTGGCACTGACCCGTGCGTCAGCACGTAGCACGAGCCTCCCACGTTTCCGTACCTTCACCTGTGCCCTAAGCCTTGCCGTTCCCTAACCCTAACCCTAGCCCGGAACGGAAACCCACCACCAGCCCTACACCTTACCTTACGCCATAACCTACTCCTGACCCGAACGCTGGCACTGACCCGTGCGTCAGCACGAAGCCTGACACTCCCACGTTTCCGTACCCTCACCTGTGCCCTATGCCTTGCCGTTCCCTAACCCTAACCCAAGCCCGGAATAGAAACCCACCACCAGCCCTACACCTTACCTTACGCCGTTGCCTACTCCTGGCCCGTACGCTGGCACTGACCCGTGCGTCAGCACGTAGCCCTACCCTCCCACGTTTCTGTACCCTCACCTGTGCCCTAAGCCTTGCCGTTCCCTAACCCTAACCCTAGCCCCGAACGCAAATCCACCACCAGCCCTACACTTTATCCTACGCCGTTGCCTACTCCTGGCCCGTACGCTGGCACTGACCCGTGCGTCAGCACATAGCCTGACCCTCCCACGTTTCCGTACCCTCACCTGTGCCCTAAGCCTTGCCGTTCCCTAACCCTAACCCTAGCCCCGAACGCAAATCCACCACCAGCCCTACACTTTATCCTACGCCGTTGCCTGCTCCTGGCCCGTACGCTGGCACTGACCCGTGCGTCAGCACGTAGCCCGACCCTCCCACGTTTCTGTACCCTCACCTGTGCCCTAAGCCTTGCCGTTCCCTAACCCTAACCCTAGCCCGGAATAGAAACCCACCACCAGCCCTACACCTTACCTTAAGCCGTTGCCTACTCCTGGCCCGTACGCTGGCACTGACCCGTGCGTCAGCACGTAGCCCTACCCTCCCACGTTTCTGTACCCTCACCTGTGCCCTAAGCCTTGCCGTTCCCTAACCCTAACCCTAGCCCGGAATAGAAACCCACCACCAGCCCTACACCTTACCTTAAGCCGTTGCCTACTCCTGGCCCGTACGCTGGCACTGACCCATGCGTCAGCACGTAGCCTGACCCTCCCACGTTTCCGTACCCTCACCTGTGCCCTAAGCGTTGTCGTTCCCTAACCCTAACCCTAGCCCGGAATGGAAACCCACCACCAGCCCTACACTTCATCCTACGTCGTTGCCTACTCCTGACCCGTATGCTGGCACTGACCCGTGCGTCAGCACGTAGCCCGACCCTCCCACGTTTCTGTACCCTCACCTGTGCCCTAAGCCTTGCCGTTCCCTAACCCTAACCCTAGCCCGGAATAGAAACCCACCACCAGCCCTACACCCTACCTTAAGCCGTTGCCTACTCCTGGCCCGTACGCTGGCACTGACCCGTGCGTCAGCACGTAGCCTGACCCTCCCACGTTTCCGTACCCTCACCTGTGCCCTAAGCCTTGCCGTTCCCTAACCCTAAACCTAGCCCGGAATAGAAACCCACCACCAGCCCTACACCTTACCTTACGCCGTACCCTACTCCTGACCCGTACGCTGGCACTGACACGTGCGTCAGCACGTAGCCTGACCCTCCCACGTTTCCGTACCCTCACCTGTGCCCTAAGCGTTGCCGTTCCCTAACCCTAACCCTAGCCCGGAATAGAAACCCACCACCAGCCCTACACTTTTCCTTACGCCGTACCCTACTCCTGACCTGTACGCTGGCACTGAGCTGTGCGTCAGCACGTAGCCTGACCCTGCCACGTTTCCGTACCCTCACCTGTGCCCTAAGCCTTGCCGTTCCCTAACCCTAACCCTAGCCCTGAACGCAAATCCACCACCAGCCATACACTTTATCCTACGCCGTTGCCTACTCCTGGCCCGTACGCTGGCAGTGACACGTGCGTCAGCACGTAGCCTGACCCTCCCACGTTTCCGTAACCTCACCTGTGCCCTAAGACTTGCCGTTACCTAACCCTAACACTAGCCCGGAACGGAAATCAACCACCAGCCCTACACTTTATCCTACGCCGTTGCATACTCCTGGCCCGTACGCTGGCACTGACCCGTGCGTCAGCACGTAGCCCGACCCTCCCACGTTTCTGTACCCTCACCTGTGCCCTAAGCCTTGCCGTTCCCTAACCCTAACCCTAGCCCGGAATAGAAACCCACCACCAGCCCTACACCTTACCTTACGCCATAACCTACTCCTGACCCGTACGTTGGCACTGACCCGTGCGTCAGCACGTAGCCTGAACCTCCCACGTTTCCGTGCCCTCACCTGTGCCCTAAGCCTTGCGGTTCCCTAACCCTAACCCTAGCCCGGAATAGAAACCCACCACCAGCCCTACACGTTACCTTACGCCGTACCATATTCCTGACCTGTACGCTGGCACTGACCTGTGCGTCAGCACGTAGCCTGACCCTCCCACGTTTCCGTACCCTCACCTGTGCCCTAAGCCTTGCCGTTCCCTAACCCTAACCCTAGCCAGGAACGCAAATCCACCACTAGCCCTACACTTTATCCTACGCCGTTGCCTATTCCTGGCCCGTACGCTGGCACTGACCCGTGCGTCAGCACGTAGCCCGACCCTCCCACGTTTCCGTACCCTCACCTGTGCCCTAAGCCTTGCCGTTCCCTAACCCTAACCCTAGCCTGGAACGGAACCAACCACCAGCCCTACACCTTACCTTACGCCGTTGCCTACTCCTGGCACGTATGCTGGCACTGACCCATGCGTCAGCACGTAGCCTGAACCTCCCACGTTTCCGTACCCTCACCTGTGCCCTAAGCCTTGCCTTTCCCTAACGCTAACCCTAGCCCGGAATGAAAACCCACCACCAGCCCTACACCTTACCCTACGCCGTTGCCTAGTCCTGGCCTGTACTCTGGCACTGACCCGTGCATCAGCACGTAGCCTTACCCTCCCGCGTTTCCGTACCCTGACCTGTGCCCTAAGCCTTGCCGTTCCCTAACCCTAACCCTAGCCCAGAACGCAAATCCACCACCAGCCGTACACTTTATCCTACGCCGTTGCCTACTCCTGACCCGTACGCTGGCACTGACCCGTGCGTCTGCACGTAGCCCGACCCTCCCACGTTTCCATACCCTCACCTGTGCCCTAAGCCTTGCCGATCCCTAACCCTAACCCTATCCCGGAACGGAAATCAACCACAAGCCCTACACCTTACCTTACGCCGTTGCCCACTCCTGGCCCGAACGCTGGCACGGACCCGTGAATCAGCACATAGCCCGACCCTCCCACGTTTCCGTACCCTCCCCTGTGCCCTAAGCCTTGCCGTTCCCTAACCCTAACCCTAGCCTGGAACGGAAACCAACCACCAGCCCTACACCTTACCCTACGCCGTTGCCTACTCCTGGCCTGTACTCTGGCACTGACCCGTTCATCAGCACGTAGCCTTACCCTCCCGCGTTTCCGTACCCTGACCTGTGCCCTAAGCCTTGCCGTTCCCTAACCCTAACCCTAGCCCGGAATAGAAACCCACCACCAGCCCTACACCTTACCTTACGCCGTACCCTACTCCTGACCCGTACGCTGGCACTGACCCGTGCGTCAGCACGTAGCCTGACCCTCCCACGTTTCCGTGCCCTCAGCTGTGCCCTAAGCCTTGCCGTTCCCTAACCCTAACCCTAGCCCGGAATGGAAACCCACCACCAGCCCTACACCTTACCTTACGCCGTACCCTATTCCTGGCCCGTACGCTGGCACTGAACCGTGCGTCAGCACGTAGCCTGACCCTCCCACGTTTCCGTACCCTCACTTGAGCCCTAAGCCTTGCCGTTCCCTAACCCTAACCCTAGCCCGGAATAGAAACCCACCACCAGCCCTACACCTTACCTTACGCCGTACCCTACTCCTGACCCGTACGCTGGCACTGACCCGTTCGTCTGCACGTAGCCTGACCCTCCCACGCTTCCGTACCCTCACCTGTGCCCTAAGCCTTGCCGTTCCCTAACCCTAACCCTAGCCCGGAACGCAAATCCACCACCAGCCCTACACTTTATCCTACGCCGTTGCCTAGTCCTGGCCAGTACGCTGGCACTGACCAGTGCATCAGCACGTAGCCCGACCATCCCACGTTTCCGTACCCTCACCTGTGCCCTAAGCCTTGCCGTTCCCTAACCCTAACCCTAGCCTGGAACGGAAAACAACAACCAGCCCTACACCTTACCTTACGCCGTTGCCTACACCTGGCCCGTACGCTGGCACTGACCCGTGCGTCAGCACGTAGCCTGACCCTCCCACGTTTCCGTACCCTCACCTGTGCCCTAAGCCTTGCCGTTCCCTAACCCTAACCCTAGCCCGGAATGGAAACCCACCACCAGCCCTACACCTTACCCTACGCCGTTGCCTACTCCTGGCCTGTACTCTGGCACTGCCCCGTGCATCAGCACGTAGCCTTACACTCTGGCGTTTCCGTACCCTCTCCTGTGCCCTAAGCCTTGCCGTTCCCTAACCCTAACCCTAGCCCAGAACGCAAATCCACCACCAGCCTACACTTTATCCTACGCCGTTGCCTACTCCTGGCCCGTACGCTGGCACTGACCCGTGCGTCAGCACGTAGCACGAGCCTCCCACGTTTCCGTACCTTCACCTGTGCCCTAAGCCTTGCCGTTCCCTAACCCTAACCCTAGCCCGGAACGGAAACCCACCACCAGCCCTACACCTTACCTTACGCCATAACCTACTCCTGACCCGAACGCTGGCACTGACCCGTGCGTCAGCACGAAGCCTTACCCTCCCACGTTTCCGTACCCTCACCTGTGCCCTATGGCTTGACGTTCCCTAACCCTAACCCTAGCCCGGAATAGAAACCCACCACCAGCCCTACACCTTACCTTACGCCGTACCCTACTCCTGACCTGGACGCTGGCACTGACCTGTGCGTCAGCACATAGCCTGACCCTCCCACGTTTCCGTACCCTCACCTGTGCCCTAAGCCTTGCCGTTCCCTAACCCTAACCCTAGCCCCGAACGCAAATCCACCACCAGCCCTAAACTTTATCCTACGCCGTTGCCTGCTCCTGGCCCGTACGCTGGCACTGACCCGTGCGTCAGCACGTAGCCCGACCCTCCCACGTTTCTGTACCCTCACCTGTGCCCTAAGCCTTGCCGTTCCCTAACCCTAACCCTAGCCCGGAATAGAAACCCACCACCAGCCCTACACCTTACCTTAAGCCGTTGCCTACTCCTGGCCCGTACGCTGGCACTGACCCGTGCGTCAGCACGTAGCCCTACCCTCCCACGTTTCTGTACCCTCACCTGTGCCCTAAGCCTTGCCGTTCCCTAACCCTAACCCTAGCCCGGAATAGAAACCCACCACCAGCCCTACACCTTACCTTAAGCCGTTGCCTACTCCTGGCCCGTACGCTGGCACTGACCCATGCGTCAGCACGTAGCCTGACCCTCCCACGTTTCCGTACGCTCACCTGTGCCCTAAGCGTTGTCGTTCCCTAACCCTAACCCTAGCCCGGAATGGAAACCCCCCACCAGCCCTACACTTCATCCTACGTCGTTGCCTACTCCTGACCCGTATGCTGGCACTGACCCGTGCGTCAGCACGTAGCCCGACCCTCCCACGTTTCTGTACCCTCACCTGTGCCCTAAGCCTTGCCGTTCCCTAACCCTAACCCTAGCCCGGAATAGAAACCCACCACCAGCCCTACACCCTACCTTAAGCCGTTGCCTACTCCTGGCCCGTACGCTGGCACTGACCCGTGCGTCAGCACGTAGCCTGACCCTCCCACGTTTCCGTACCCTCACCTGTGCCCTAAGCCTTGCCGTTCCCTAACCCTAAACCTAGCCCGGAATAGAAACCCACCACCAGCCCTACACCTTACCTTACGCCGTACCCTACTCCTGACCCGTACGCTGGCACTGACACGTGCGTCAGCACGTAGCCTGACCCTCCCACGTTTCCGTACCCTCACCTGTGCCCTAAGCGTTGCCGTTCCCTAACCCTAACCCTAGCCCGGAATAGAAACCCACCACCAGCCCTACACTTTTCCTTACGCCGTACCCTACTCCTGACCTGTACGCTGGCACTGAGCTGTGCGTCAGCACGTAGCCTGACCCTGCCACGTTTCCGTACCCTCACCTGTGCCCTAAGCCTTGCCGTTCCCTAACCCTAACCCTAGCCCTGAACGCAAATCCACCACCAGCCATACACTTTATCCTACGCCGTTGCCTACTCCTGGCCCGTGCGCTGGCACTGACACGTGCGTCAGCACGTAGCCCGACCCTCCCACGTTTCCGTACCCTCACCTGTGCCCTAAGCCTTGCCGTTCCCTAACCCTAACCCTAGCCTGGAACGGAAACCAACCACCAGCCCTACACCTTACCTTACGCCGTTGCTTACTCTTGGCCCGTACGCTGGCACTGACCCGTGCGTCAGCACGTAGCCTGACCCTCCCACGTTTCCGTAACCTCACCTGTGCCCTAAGCCTTGCCGTTACCTAACCCTAACACTAGCCCGGAACGGAAATCAACCACCAGCCCTACACTTTATCCTACGCCGTTGCATACTCCTGGCCCGTACGCTGGCACTGACCCGTGCGTCAGCACGTAGCCCGACCCTCCCACGTTTCTGTACCCTCACCTGTGCCCTAAGCCTTGCCGTTCCCTAACCCTAACCCTAGCCCGGAATAGAAACCCACCACCAGCCCTACACCTTACCTTACGCCATAACCTACTCCTGACCCGTACGTTGGCACTGACCCGTGCGTCAGCACGTAGCCTGAACCTCCCACGTTTCCGTGCCCTCACCTGTGCCCTAAGCCTTGCGGTTCCCTAACCCTAACCCTAGCCCGGAATAGAAACCCACCACCAGCCCTACACGTTACCTTACGCCGTACCATATTCCTGACCTGTACGCTGGCACTGACCTGTGCGTCAGCACGTAGCCTGACCCTCCCACGTTTCCGTACCCTCACCTGTGCCCTAAGCCTTGCCGTTCCCTAACCCTAACCCTAGCCAGGAACGCAAATCCACCACTAGCCCTACACTTTATCCTACGCCGTTGCCTATTCCTGGCCCGTACGCTGGCACTGACCCGTGCGTCAGCACGTAGCCCGACCCTCCGACGTTTCCGTACCCTCACCTGTGCCCTAAGCCTTGCCGTTCCCTAACCCTAACCCTAGCCTGGAACGGAACCAACCACCAGCCCTACACCTTACCTTACGCCGTTGCCTATTCCTGGCACGTATGCTGGCACTGACCCATGCGTCAGCACGTAGCCTGGACCTCCCACGTTTCCGTACCCTCACCTGTGCCCTAAGCCTTGCCTTTCCCTAACGCTAACCCTAGCCCGGAATGAAAACCCACCACCAGCCCTACACCTTACCCTACGCCGTTGCCTAGTCCTGGCCTGTACTCTGGCACTGACCCGTGCATCAGCACGTAGCCTTACCCTCCCGCGTTTCCGTACCCTGACCTGTGCCCTAAGCCTTGCCGTTCCCTAACCCTAACCCTAGCCCAGAACGCAAATCCACCACCAGCCGTACACTTTATCCTACGCCGTTGCCTACTCCTGACCCGTACGCTGGCACTGACCCGTGCGTCTGCACGTAGCCCGACCCTCCCACGTTTCCATACCCTCACCTGTGCCCTAAGCCTTGCCGATCCCTAACCCTAACCCTATCCCGGAACGGAAATCAACCACAAGCCCTACACCTTACCTTACGCCGTTGCCCACTCCTGGCCCGAACGCTGGCACGGACCCGTGAATCAGCACATAGCCCGACCCTCCCACGTTTCCGTACCCTCCCCTGTGCCCTAAGCCTTGCCGTTCCCTAACCCTAACCCTAGCCTGGAACGGAAACCAACCACCAGCCCTACACCTTACCCTACGCTGTTGCCTACTCCTGGCCTGTACTCTGGCACTGACCCGTTCATCAGCACGTAGCCTTACCCTCCCGCGTTTCCGTACCCTGACCTGTGCCCTAAGCCTTGCCGTTCCCTAACCCTAACCCTAGCCCGGAATAGAAACCCACCACCAGCCCTACACCTTACCTTACGCCGTACCCTATTCCTGGCCCGTACGCTGGCACTGAACCGTGCGTCAGCACGTAGCCTGACCCTCCCACGTCTCCGTACCCTCACTTGAGCCCTAAGCCTTGCCGTTCCCTAACCCTAACCCTAGCCCGGAATAGAAACCCACCACCAGCCCTACACCTTACCTTACGCCGTACCCTACTCCTGACCCGTACGCTGGCACTGACCCGTTCGTCTGCACGTAGCCTGACCCTCCCACGCTTCCGTACCCTCACCTGTGCCCTAAGCCTTGCCGTTCCCTAACCCTAACCCTAGCCCGGAACGCAAATCCACCACCAGCCCTACACTTTATCCTACGCCGTTGCCTAGTCCTGGCCAGTACGCTGGCACTGACCAGTGCATCAGCACGTAGCCCGACCATCCCACGTTTCCGTACCCTCACCTGTGCCCTAAGCCTTGCCGTTCCCTAACCCTAACCCTAGCCTGGAACGGAAAACAACCACCAGCCCTACACCTTACCTTACGCCGTTGCCTACACCTGGCCCGTACGCTGGCACTGACCCGTGCGTCAGCACGTAGCCTGACCCTCCCACGTTTCCGTACCCTCACCTGTGCCCTAAGCCTTGCCGTTCCCTAACCCTAACCCTAGCCCGGAATGGAAACCCACCACCAGCCCTACACCTTACCCTACGCCGTTGCCTACTCCTGGCCTGTACTCTGGCACTGCCCCGTGCATCAGCACGTAGCCTTACACTCTGGCGTTTCCGTACCCTCTCCTGTGCCCTAAGCCTTGCCGTTCCCTAACCCTAACCCTAGCCCAGAACGCAAATCCACCACCAGCCTACACTTTAACCTACGCCGTTGCCTACTCCTGGCCCGTACGCTGGCACTGACCCGTGCGTCAGCACGTAGCACGAGCCTCCCACGTTTCCGTACCTTCACCTGTGCCCTAAGCCTTGCCGTTCCCTAACCCTAACCCTAGCCCGGAACGGAAACCTACCACCAGCCCTACACCTTACCTTACGCCATAACCTACTCCTGACCCGAACGCTGGAACTGACCCGTGCGTCAGCACGAAGCCTGACCCTCCCACGTTTCCGTACCCTCACCTGTGCACTATGCCTTGCCGTTCCCTAACCCTAACCCTAGCCCGGAATAGAAACCCACCACCAGCCCTACACCTTACCTTACGCCGTACCCTACTCCTGACCTGGACGCTGGCACTGACCTGTGCGTCAGCACATAGCCTGACCCTCCCAAGTTTCCGTACCCTCACCTGTGCCCTAAGCCTTGCCGTTCCCTAACCCTAACCATAGCCCCGAACGCAAATCCACCACCAGCCCTAAACTTTATCCTACGCCGTTGCCTGCTCCTGGCCCGTACGCTGGCACTGACCCGTGCGTCAGCACGTAGCCCGACCCTCCCACGTTTCTGTACCCTCACCTGTGCCCTAAGCCTTGCCGTTCCCTAACCCTAACCCTAGCCCGGAATAGAAACCCACCACCAGCCCTACACCTTACCTTAAGCCGTTGCCTACTCCTGGCCCGTACGCTGGCACTGACCCGTGCGTCAGCACGTAGCCCTACCCTCCCACGTTTCTGTACCCTCACCTGTGCCCTAAGCCTTGCCGTTCCCTAACCCTAACCCTAGCCCGGAATAGAAACCCACCACCAGCCCTACACCTTACCTTAAGCCGTTGCCTACTCCTGGCCCGTACGCTGGCACTGACCCATGCGTCAGCACGTAGCCTGACCCTCCCACGTTTCCGTACGCTCACCTGTGCCCTAAGCGTTGTCGTTCCCTAACCCTAACCCTAGCCCGGAATGGAAACCCCCCACCAGCCCTACACTTCATCCTACGTCGTTGCCTACTCCTGACCCGTATGCTGGCACTGACCCGTGCGTCAGCACGTAGCCCGACCCTCCCACGTTTCTGTACCCTCACCTGTGCCCTAAGCCTTGCCGTTCCCTAACCCTAACCCTAGCCCGGAATACAAACCCACCACCAGCCCTACACCCTACCTTAAGCCGTTGCCTACTCCTGGCCCGTACGCTGGCACTGACCCATGCGTCAGCACGTAGCCTGACCCTCCCACGTTTCCGTACCCTCACCTGTGCCCTAAGCCTTGTCGTTCCCTAACCCTAACCCTAGCCCGGAATAGAAACCCACCACCAGCCCTACACCTTACCTTACGCCGTACCCTACTCCTGACCCGTACGCTGGCACTGACACGTGCGTCAGCACGTAGCCTGACCCTCCCACGTTTCCGTACCCTCACCTGTGCCCTAAGCCTTGCCGTTCCCTAACCCTAACCCTAGCCCGGAATAGAAACCCACCACCAGCCCTACACTTTTCCTTACGCCGTACCCTACTCCTGACCTGTACGCTGGCACTGAGCTGTGCGTCAGCACGTAGCCTGACCCTGCCACGTTTCCGTACCCTCACCTGTGCCCTAAGCCTTGCCGTTCCCTAACCCTAACCCTAGCCCGGAACGCAAATCCACCACCAGCCATACACTTTATCCTACGCCGTTGCCTACTCCTGGCCCGTACGCTGGCACTGACACGTGCGTCAGCACGTAGCCCGACCCTCCCACGTTTCCGTACCCTCACCTGTGCCCTAAGCCTTGCCGTTCCCTAACCCTAACCCTAGCCTGGAACGGAAACCAACCACCAGCCCTAAACCTTACCTTACGCCGTTGCTTACTCCTGGCCCGTACGCTGGCACTGACCCGTGCGTCAGCACGTAGCCTGACCCTCCCACGTTTCCGTAACCTCACCTGTGCCCTAAGCCTTGCTGTTCCCTAACCCTAACACTAGCCCGCAACGGAAATCAACCACCAGCCCTACACTTTATCCTACGCCGTTGCATACTCCTGGCCCGTACGCTGGCACTGACCCGTGCGTCAGCACGTAGCCCGACCCTCCCACGTTTCTGTACCCTCACCTGTGCCCTAAGGCTTGCCGTTCCCTAACCCTAACCCTAGCCCGGAATAGAAACCCACCACCAGCCCTACACCTTACCTTACGCCATACCCTACTCCTGACCCGTACGCTGGCACTGACCCGTGCGTCAGCACGTAGCCTGACCCTCCCACGTTTCCGTGCCCTCACCTGTGCCCTATGCCTTGCCGTTCCCTAACCCTAACCCTAGCCAGGAATAGAAACCCACCACCAGCCCTACACGTTACCTTACGCCGTACCATATTCCTGACCTGTACGCTGGCACTGACCTGTGCGTCAGCACGTAGCCTGACCCTCCCACGTTTCCGTACCCTCACCTGTGCCCTAAGCCTTGCCGTTCCCTAACCCTAACCCTAGCCCCGAACGCAAATCCACCACCAGCCCTACACTTTATCCTACGCCGTTGCCTACTCCTGGCCCGTACGCTGGCACTGACCCGTGCGTCAGCACGTAGCCCGACCCTCCCACGTTTCCGTACCCTCACCTGTGCCCTAAGCCTTGCCGTTCCCTAACCCTAACCCTAGCCTGGAACGCAAATCCACCACTAGCCCTACACTTTATCCTACGCCGTTGCCTACTCCTGGCCCGTACGCTGGCACTGACCCGTGCGTCAGCACGTAGCCCGACCCTCCCACGTTTCCGTACCCTCACCTGTGCCCTAAGCCTTGCCGTTCCCTAACCCTAACCCTAGCCTGGAACGGAAACCAACCACCAGCCCTACACCTTACCTTACGCCGTTGCCTACTCCTGGCACGTATGCTGGCACTGACCCGTGCGTCAGCACGTAGCCTGAACCTCCCACGTTTCCGTACCCTCACCTGTGCCCTAAGCCTTGCCGTTCCCTAACCCTAACCCTAGCCCGGAATGAAAACCCACCACCAGCCCTACACCTTACCCTACGCCGTTGCCTAGTCCTGGCCTGTACTCTGGCACTGACCCGTGCATCAGTACGTAGCCTTACCCTCCCGCGTTTCCGTACCCTGACCTGTGCCCTAAGCCTTGCCGTTCCCTAACCCTAACCCTAGCCCAGAACGCAAATCCACCACCAGCCGTACACTTTATCCTACGCCGTTGCCTACTCCTGGCCCGTACGCTGGCACTGACCCGTGCGTCTGCACGTAGCCCGACCCTCCCACGTTTCCGTACCCTCACCTGTGCCCTAAGCCTTGCCGTTCCCTAACCCTAACCCTAGCCTGGAACGGAAAACAACCACCAGCCCTACACCTTACCTTACGCCGTTGCCTACACCTGGCCCGTACGCTGGCACTGACCCGTGCGTCAGCACGTAGCCTGACCCTCCCACGTTTCCGTACCCTCACCTGTGCCCTAAGCCTTGCCGTTCCCTAACCCTAACCCTAGCCCGGAATGTAAACCCACCACCAGCCCTACACCTTACCCTACGCCGTTGCCTACTCCTGGCCTGTACTCTGGCACTGCCCCGTGCATCAGCACGTAGCCTTACACTCTGGCGTTTCCGTACCCTCTCCTGAGCCCTAAGCCTTGCCGTTCCCTAACCCTAACCCTAGCCCAGAACGCAAATCCACCACCAGCCTACACTTTATCCTACGCCGTTGCCTACTCCTGGCCCGTACGCTGGCACTGACCCGTGCGTCAGCACGTAGCACGAGCCTCCCACGTTTCCGTACCTTCACCTGTGCCCTAAGCCTTGCCGTTCCCTAACCCTAACCCTAGCCCGGAACGGAAACCCACCACCAGCCTGACACCTTACATTACGCCGTACCCTATTCCTGGCCCGTACGCTGGCACTGAACCGTGCGTCAGCACGTAGCCTGACCCTCCCACGTTTCCGTACCCTCACCTGTGCCCTAAGCCATGCCGTTTCCTAACCCTAACCCTAGCCCGGAATGCAAATCCACCACCAGCCCTACACTTTATCCTACGCCGTTGCCTACTCCTGGCCCGTACGCTGGCACTGACCCGTGCATCAACACGTAGCCCGACCCTCCCACGTTTCCGTACCCTCACCTGTGCCCTAAGCCTTGCCGTTCCCTAACCCTAACCCTAGCCCGGAATAGAAACCCACCACCAGCCCTACACCTTACCTTACACCATAACCTACTCCTGACCCGTACGCTGGCACTGACCCGTGCGTTAGCACGTAGACTGACCCTCCCACGTTTCCGTACCCTCACCTGTGCCCTATGCCTTGCCGTTCCCTAACCCTAACCCTAGCCTGGAATAGAAACCCACCACCAGCCCTACACCTTACCTTACGCCGTACCCTACTCCTGACCTGTACGCTGGCACTGACCTGTGCGACAGCACGTAGCCTGACCCTCCCACGTTTCCGTACCCTCACCTGTGCCCTAAGCCTTGCCGTTCCCTAACCCTAACCCTAGCCTGGAATAGAAACCCACCACCAGCCCTACACCTTACCTTACGCCGTACCCTACTCCTGACCCGTACGCTGGCACTGACCCGTGCGTCAGCACGTAGCCTGACCCTCCCACGTTTCCGTACCCTCACCTGTGCCCTAAGCCTTGCCGTTCCCTAACCCTAACCCTAGCCCGGAATAGAAGCCCACCACCAGCCCTACACCTTACCTTAAGCCGTTGCCTACTCCTGGCCCGTACGCTGGCACTGACCCGTGCGTCAGCACGTAGCCCGACCCTCCCACGTTTCTGTACCCTCACCTGTGCCCTAAGCCTTGCCGTTCCCTAACCCTAACCCTAGCCCGGAATAGAAACCCACCACCAGCCCTACACCTTACCTTAAGCCGTTGCCTACTCCTGGCCCGTACGCTGGCACTGACCCGTGCGTCAGCACGTAGCCTGACCCTCCCACGTTTCCGTACCCTCACCAGTGCCCTAAGCGCTGCCGTTCCCTAACCCTAACCCTAGCCCGGAATGCAAACCCACCACCAGCCCTACACTTTATCCTACGCCGTTGCCTACTCCTGGCCCGTACGCTGGCACTGACACGTGCGTCAGCACGTAGCCTGACCCTCCCACGTTTCCGTACCCTCACCTGTGCCCTAAGCCTTGCCGTTTCCTAACCCTAACCCTAGCCGGGAATAGAAAGCCACCACCAGCCCTACACCTTACCTTACGCCGTACCCTACTCCTGACCCGTACGCTGGCACTGACACGTGCGTCAGCACGTAGCCTGACCCTCCCACGTTTCCGTACCCTCACCTGTGCCCTAAGCCTTGCCGTTCCCTAACCCTAACCCTAGCCCGGAATAGAAACCCACCACCAGCCCTACACTTTTCCTTACGCCGTACCCTACTCCTGACCTGTACGTTGGCACTGACCTGTGCGTCAGCACGTAGCCTGACCCTCCCACATTTCCGTACCTTCACCTGTGCCCTAAGCCTTGTCATTCCCTAACCCTAACCCTAGCCCGGAACGCAAATCCACCACCAGCCATACACTTTATTCTACGCCGTTGCCTACTCCTGGCCCGTACGCTGGCACTGACACGTGCTTCAGCACGTAGCCCGACCCTCCCACGTTTCCGTACCCTCACCTGTGCCCTAAGCCTTGCCGTTCACTAACCCTAACCCAAGCCTGGAACGGAAACCAACCACGAGCCCTACACCTTACCTTACGCCGTTGCTTACTCCTGGCCCGTACGCTGGCACTGACCCGAGCGTCAGCACGTAGCCTGACCCTCCCACGTTTCCGTAACCTCACCTGTGCCCTAAGCCTTGCCGTTCCCTAACCCTAACACTAGCCCGGAACGGAAATCAACCACCAGCCCTACACTTTATCCTACGCCGTTGCCTACTCCTGGCCCGTACGCTGGCACTGACCCGTGCATCAGCACGTAGCCCGACCCTCCCACGTTTCTGTACCCTCACCTGTGCCCTAAGCCTTGCCGTTCCCTAACCCTAACCCTAGCCCGGAATAGAATCCCACCACCAGCCCTACAACTTACCTTACGCCATACCCTACTCCTGACCCGTACGCTGGCACTGACCAGTGCGTCAGCTGGTAGCCTGACCCTCCCACGTTTCCGTGCCCTCACCTGTGCCCTGAGCCTTGCCGTTCGCTAACCCTAACCCTAGCCCGGAATAGAAATCCACCACCAGCCCTACACGGTACCTTACGCCGTACCATACTCCTGACCTGTACACTGGCACTGACCTGTGCGTCAGCACGTAGCCTGACCCTCCCACGTTTCCGTACCCTCACCTGTGCCCTAAGCCTTGCCGTTCCCTAACCTTAACCCTAGCCCCGAATGCAAATCCACCACCAGCCCTACACTTTATCCTACGCCGTTGCCTACTCCTGGCCCGTACGCTGGCACTGACCCGTGCGTCAGCACGTAGCCCGACCCTCCCACGTTTCTGTACCCTCACCTGTGCCCTAAGCCTTGCCGTTCCCTAACCCTAACCCTAGCCCGGAATAGAAACCCACCACCAGCCCTACACCTTACCTTAATCCATTGCCTACTCCTGGCCCGTACGCTGGCACTGACCCGTGCGTCAGCACGTAGCCCGAACCTCCCACGTTTCTGTACCCTCACCTGTGCCCTAAGCCTTGCCGTTCCCTAACCCTAACCCTAGCCCGGAATAGAAACCCACCACAAGCCCTACACCTTACCTTAAGCCGTTGCCTACTCCTGGCCCGTACGCTGGCACTGACCCGTGCGTCAGCACGTAGCCTGACCCTCCCACGTTTCCGTACCCTCACCTGTGCCCTAAGCGTTCCCGTTCCCTATCCCTAACCCTAGCCCGGAATGGAAACCCACCACCAGCCCTACACTTTATCCTACGCCGTTGCCTACTCCTGGCCCGTATGCTGGCATTAACCCGTGCGTCAGCACGGGGCCCGAACCTCCCACGTTTCCGTACCCTCTCCTTTGCCCTAAGCCTTGCCGTTCCCTAACCCTAACCCTAGCCTGGAACGGAAATCAACCACAAGCCCTACACCTTACCTTACGCCGTACCCTACTCCTGGCCCGTACGTTGGCACTGACCAGTGCGTCAGCACGTAGCCTGACCCTCCCACGTTTCCGTACCCTCAGCTTTGCCCTAAGCCTTGCCGTTCCCTAACCCTAACCCTAGCCCGGAATGGAAACCCACCACCAGCCCTACACCTTACCTTACGCCGTACCCTATTCCTGGCCCGTACGCTGGCACTGAACCGTGCGTCAGCACGTAGCCTGACCCTCCCACGTTTCCGTACCCTCACTTGTGCCCTAAGCCTTGCCGTTCCCTAACCCTAACCCTAGCCCGGAATAGAAACCCACCACCAGCCCTACACTTTATCCTACGCCGTTGCCTACTCCTGGCCTGTACTCTGGCACTGCCCCGTGCATCAGCACGTAGCCTTACACTCTGGCGTTTCCGTACCCTCTCCTGTGCCGTAAGCCTTGCCGTTCCCTAACCCTAACCCTAGCCCAGAACGCAAATCCACCACCAGCCTACACTTTATCCTACGCCGTTGCCTACTCCTGGCCCGTACGCTGGCACTGACCCGTGCGTCAGCACGTAGCACGAGCCTCCCACGTTTCCGTACCTTCACCTGTGCCCTAAGCCTTGCCGTTCCCTAACCCTAACCCTAGCCCGGAACGGAAACCCACCACCAGCCCTACACCTTACCTTACGCCATAACCTACTCCTGACCCGAACGCTGGAACTGACCCGTGCGTCAGCACGAAGCCTGACCCTCCCACGTTTCCGTACCCTCACCTGTGCACTATGCCTTGCCGTTCCCTAACCCTAACCCTAGCCCGGAATAGAAACCCACCACCAGCCCTACACCTTACCTTACGCCGTACCCTACTCCTGACCTGTACGCTGGCACTGACCTGTGCGTCAGCACGTAGCCTGACCCTCCCACGTTTCCGTACCCTCACCTGTGCACTAAGCCTTGCCGTTCCCTAACCCTAACCCTAGCCCCGAACGCAAATCCACCACCAGCCCTACACTTTATCCTACGCCGTTGCCTGCTCCTGGCCCGTACGCTGGCACTGACCCGTGCGTCAGCACGTAGCCCGACCCTCCCACGTTTCTGTACCCTCACCTGTGCCCTAAGCCTTGCCGTTCCCTAACCCTAACCCTAGCCCGGAATAGAAACCCACCACCAGCCCTACACCTTACCTTAAGCCGTTGCCTACTCCTGGCCCGTACGCTGGCACTGACCCATGCGTCAGCACGTAGCCTGACCCTCCCACGTTTCCGTACCCTCACCTGTGCCCTAAGCGTTGCCGTTCCCTAACCCTAACCGTAGGCCGGAATGGAAACCCACCACCAGCCCTACACTTCATCCTACGTTGTTGCCTACTCCTGACCCGTATGCTGGCACTGACCCGTGCGTCAGCACGTAGCCCGACCCTCCCACGTTTCTGTACCCTCACCTGTGCCCTAAGCCTTGCCGTTCCCTAACCCTAACCCTAGCCCGGAATAGAAACCCACCACCAGCCCTACACCCTACCTTAAGCCGTTGCCTACTCCTGGCCCGTACGCTGGCACTGACCCATGCGTCAGCACGTAGCCTGACCCTCCCACGTTTCCGTACCCTCAACTGTGCCCTAAGCCTTGCCGTTCCCTAACACTAACCCTAGCCCGGAATAGAAACCCACCACCAGCCCTACACCTTACCTTACGCCGTACCCTACTCCTGACCCGTACGCTGGCACTAACACGTGCGTCAACACGTAGCCTGACCCTCCCACGTTTGCGTACCCTCACCTGTGCCCTAAGCCTTGCCGTTCCCTAACCCTAACCCTAGCCCGGAATAGAAACCCACCACCAGCCCTACACTTTTCCTTACGCCGTACCCTACTCCTGACCTGTACGCTGGCACTGAGCTGTGCGTCAGCACGTAGCCTGACCCTGCCACGTTTCTGTACCCTCACCTGTGCCCTAAGCCTTGCCGTTCCCTTACCCTAACCCTAGCCCGGAACGCAAATCCACCACCAGCCATACACTTTATCCTACGCCGTTGCCTACTCCTGGCCCGTACGCTGGCACTGACACGTGCGTCAGCACGTAGCCCGACCCTCCCACGTTTCCGTACCCTCACCTGTGCCCTAAGCCTTGCCGTTCCCTAACCCTAACCCTAGCCTGGAACGGAAACCAACCACCAGCCCTACACCTTACCTTACGCCGTTGCTTACTCCTGGCCCGTACGCTGGCACTGACCCGTGCGTCAGCACGTAGCCTGACCCTCCCACGTTTCCGTAACCTCACCTGTGCCCTAAGCCTTGCCGTTCCCTAACCCTAACACTAGCCCGGAACGGAAATCAACCACCAGCCATACACTTTATCCTACGCCGTTGCATACTCCTGGCCTGTACGCTGGCACTGACCCGTGCGTCAGCACGTAGCCCGACCCTCCACGTTTCTGTACCCTCACCTGTGCCCTAAGCCTTGCCGTTCCCTAACCCTAACCCTAGCCTGGAACGGAAACCAACCACCAGCCCTACACCTTTCCTTACGCCGTTGCCTACTCCTGGCACGTATTCTGGCACTGACCCGTGCGTCAGCACGTAGCCTGAACCTCCCACGTTTCCGTACCCTCACCTGTGCCCTAAGCCTTGCCTTTCCCTAATGCTAACCCTAGCCCGGAATGAAAACCCACCACCAGCCCTACACCTCACCCTACGCCGTTGCCTAGTCCTGGCCTGTACTCTGGCACTGACCCGTGCATCAGCACGTAGCCTTACCCTCCCACGTTTCCGTACCCTGACCTGTGCCCTAAGCCTTGCCGTTCCCTAACCCTAACCCTAGCCCAGAACGCAAATCCACCACCAGCCGTACACTTTATCCTACGCCGTTGCCTACTCCTGGCCCGTACGCTTGCACTGACCCGTGCGTCTGCACGTAGCCCGACCCTCCCACGTTTCCGTACCCTCACCTGTGCCCTAAGCCTTGCCGTTCCCTAACCCTAACCCTAGCCTGGAACGGAAAACAACCACCAGCCCTACACCTTACCTTACGCCGTTGCCTACACCTGGCCCGTACGCTGGCACTGACCCGTGCGTCAGCACGTAGCCTGACCCTCCCACGTTTCCGTACCCTCACCTGTGCCCTAAGCCTTGCCGTTCCCTAACCCTAACCCTAGCCCGGAATGGAAACCCACCACCAGCCCTACACCTTACCCTACGCCGTTGCCTACTCCTGGCCTGTACTCTGGCACTGGCCCGTGCATCAGCACGTAGCCTTACACTCTGGCGTTTCCGTACCCTCTCCTGAGCCCTAAGCCTTGCCGTTCCCTAACCCTAACCCTAGCCCAGAACGCAAATCCACCACCAGCCTACACTTTATCCTACGCCGTTGCCTACTCCTGGCCCGTACGCTGGCACTGACCCGTGCGTCAGCACGTAGCACGAGCCTCCCACGTTTCCGTACCTTCACCTGTGCCCTAAGCCTTGCCGTTCCCTAACCCTAACCCTAGCCCGGAACGGAAACCCACCACCAGCCTGACACCTTACATTACGCCGTACCCTATTCCTGGCCCGTACGCTGGCACTGAACCGTGCGTCAGCACGTAGCCTGACCCTCCCACGTTTCCGTACCCTCACCTGTGCCCTAAGCCATGCCGTTCCCTAACCCTAACCCTAGCCCGGAACGCAAATCCACCACCAGCCCTACACTTTATCCTACGCCGTTGCCTACTCCTGGCCCGTACGCCGGCAGTGACCCGTGCGACAACACGTAGCCCGACCCTCCCACGTTTCCGTACCCTCACCTGTGCCCTAAGCCTTGCCGTTCCCTAACCCTAACCCTAGCCCGGAATAGAAACCCACCACCAGCCCTACACCTTACCTTACGCCATAACCTACTCCTGACCCGTACGCTGGCACTGACCCGTGCGTCAGCACGTAGACTGACCCTCCCACGTTTCCGTACCCTCACCTGTGCCCTATGCTTTGCCGTTCCCTAACCCTAACCCTAGCCTGGAATAGAAACCCACCACCAGCCCTACACCTTACCTTACGCCGTACCCTACTCCTGACCTGTACGCTGGCACTGACCTGTGCGTCAGCACGTAGCCTGACCCTCCCAAGTTTCCGTACCCTCACCTGTGCCCTAAGCCTTGCCGTTCCCTAACCCTAACCCTAGCCCCGAACGCAAATCCACCACCAGCCCTACACTTTATCCTACGCCGTTGCCTACTCCTGGCCCGTACGCTGGCACTGACCCGTGCGTCAGCACATAGCCCGACCCTCCCACGTTTCTGTACCCTCACCTGTGCCCTAAGCCTTGCAGTTCCCTAACCCTAACCCTAGCCCGGAATAGAAACCCACCACCAGCCCTACACCTTACCTTAAGCCGTTGCCTACTCCTGGCCCGTACGCTGGCACTGACCCATGCGTCAGCACGTAGCCCGACCCTCCCACGTTTCTGTACCCTCACCTGTGCCCTAAGCCTTGCCGTTCCCTAACCCTAACCCTAGCCTGGAACGGAAAACAACCACCAGCCCAACACCTTACCTTACGCCGTTGCCTACACCTGGCCCGTACGCTGGCACTGACCCGTGCGTCAGCACGTAGCCTGAACCTCCCACGTTTCCGTACCCTCACCTGTGCCCTAAGCCTTGCCGTTCCCTAACCCTAACCCTAGCCCGGAACGGAAACCCACCACCAGCCTGACACCTTACATTACGCCGTACCCTATTCCTGGCCCGTACGCTGGCACTGAACCGTGCGTCAGCACGTAGCCTGACCCTCCCACGTTTCCGTACCCTCACCTGTGCCCTAAGCCATGCCTTTTCCTAACCCTAACCCTAGCCCGGAACGCAAATCCACCACCAGCCCTACACTTTATCCTACGCCGTTGCCTACTCCTGGCCCGTACGCTGGCACTGACCCGTGCGTCAACACGTAGCCCGACCCTCCCACGTTTCCGTACCCTCACCTGTGCCCTAAGCCTTGCCGTTCCCTAACCCTAACCCTAGCCCGGAATAGAAACCCACCACCAGCCCTACACCTTACCTTACACCATAACCTACTCCTGACCCGTACGCTGGCACTGACCCGTGCGTCAGCACGTAGACTGACCCTCCCACGTTTCCGTACCCTCACCTGTGCCCTATGCCTTGCCGTTCCCTAACCCTAACCCTAGCCTGGAATAGAAACCCACCACCAGCCCTATACCTTACCTTACGCCGTACCCTACTCCTGACCTGTACGCTGGCACTGACCTGTGCGTCAGCACGTAGCCTGACCCTCCCACGTTTCCGTACCCTCACCTGTGCCCTAAGCCTTGCCGTTCCCTAACCCTAACCCTAGCCTGGAATAGAAACCCACCACCAGCCCTACACCTTACCTTACGCCGTACCCTACTCCTGACCCGTACGCTGGAACTGACCCGTGCGTCAGCACGTAGCCTGACCGTCCCACGTTTCCGTACCCTCACCTGTGCCCTAAGCCTTGCCGTTCCCTAACCCTAACCCTAGCCCGGAATAGAAACCCACCACCAGCCCTACACCTTACCTTAAGCCGTTGCCTACTCCTGGCCCGTACGCTGGCACTGACCCGTGCGTCAGCACGTAGACCGACCCTCCCACGTTTCTGTACCCTCACCTGTGCCCTAAGCCTTGCCGTTCCCTAACCCTAACCCTAGCCCGGAATAGAAACCCACCACCAGCCCTACACCTTACCTTAAGCCGTTGCCTACTCCTGGCCCGTACGCTGGAACTGACCCGTGCGTCAGCACGTAGCCTGACCCTCCCACGTTTCCGTACCCTCACCAGTGCCCTAAGCGTTGCCGTTCCCTAACCCTAACCCTAGCCCGGAATGGAAACCCACCACCAGCCCTACACTTTATCCTACGCCGTTGCCTACTCCTGACCCGTATGCTGGCACTGACCCGTGCGTCAGCACGTAGCCCGACGCTCCCACGTTTCTGTACCCTCACCTGTGCCCTAAGCCTTGCCGTTCCCTAACCCTAAACCTAGCCCTGAATAGAAACGCACCACCAGCCCTACACTTTATCCTACACCGTTGCCTACTCCTGGCCCGTACGCTGGCACTGACCCGTGCGTCAGCACGTAGCCTGACCCTCCCACGTTTCCGTACCCTCACCTGTGCCCTAAGCCTTGCCGTTCCCTAACCCTAACCCTAGCCGGGAATAGAAAGCCACCACCAGCCCTACACCTTACCTTACGCCGTACCCTACTCCTGACCCGTACGCTGGCACTGACACGTGCGTCAGCACTTAGCCTGACCCTCGCACGTTTCCGTACCCTCACCTGTGCCCTAAGCCTTGCCGTTCCCTAACCCTAACCCTAGCCCGGAATAGAAACCCACCACCAGCCCTGCACTTTTCCTTACGCCATACCCTACTCCTGACCTGTACGCTGGCACTGACCTGTGCGTCAGCACGTAGCCTGACCCTCCCACGTTTCCGTACCCTCACCTGTGCCCTAAGCCTTGTCATTCCCTAACCCTAACCCTAGCCCGGAACGCAAATCCACCACCAGCCATACACTTTATCCTACGCCGTTGCCTACTCCTGGCCCGTACGCTGGCACTGACACGTGCGTCAGCACGTAGCCCGACCCTCCCACGTTTCCGTACGCTCACCTGTGCCCTAAGCCTTGCCGTTCCCTAACCCTAACCCAAGCCTGGAACGGAAACCAACCACGAGCCCTACACCTTACCTTACGCCGTTGCTTACTCCTGGCCCGTACGCTGGCACTGACCCGAGCGTCAGCACGTAGCCTGACCCTCCCACGTTTCCGTAACCTCACCTGTGCCCTAAGCCTTGCCGTTCCCTAACCCTAACACTAGCCCGGAACGGAAATCAACCACCAGCCCTACACTTTATCCTACGCCGTTGCCTACTCCTGGCCCGTACGCTGGCACTGACCCGTGCATCAGCACGTAGCCCGACCCTCCCACGTTTCTGTACCCTCACCTGTGCCCTAAGCCTTGCCGTTCCCTAACCCTAACCCTAGCCCGGAATAGAAACCCACCACCAGCCCTACAACTTACCTTACGCCATACCCTACTCCTGACCCGTACGCTGGCACTGACCAGTGCGTCAGCACGTAGCCTGACCCTCCCACGTTTCCGTGCCCTCACCTGTGCCCTAAGCCTTGCCGTTCGCTAACCCTAACCCAAGCCCGGAATAGAAATCCACCACCAGCCCTACACGGTGCCTTACGCCGTACCATACCCCTGACCCGTACGCTGGCACTGACCTGTGCGTCAGCACGTAGCCTGACCCTCCCACGTTTCCGTACCCTCACCTGTGCCCTAAGCCTTGCCGTTCCCTAACCCTAACCCTAGCCCCGAATGCAAATCCACCACCAGCCCTACACTTTATCCTACGCCGTTGCCTACTCCTGGCCCGTACGCTGGCACTGACCCGTGCGTCAGCACGTAGCCCGACCCTCCCACGTTTCTGTACCCTCACCTGTGCCCTAAGCCTTGCCATTCCCTAACCCTAACCCTAGCCCGGAATAGAAACCCACCACCAGCCCTACACCTTACCTTAAGCCGTTGCCTACTCCTGGCCCGTACGCTGGCACTGACCCGTGCATCAGCACGTAGCCCGAACCTCCCACGTTTCTGTACCCTCACCTGTGCCCTAAGCCTTGCCGTTCCCTAACCCTAACCCTAGCCCGGAATAGAAACCCACCACAAGCCCTACACCTTACCTTAAGCCGTTGCCTACTCCTGGCCCGTACGCTGGCACTGACCCGTGCGTCAGCACGTAGCCTGACCCTCCCACGTTTCCGTACCCTCACCTGTGCCCTAAGCGTTGCCGTTCCCTAACCCTAACCCTAGCCCGGAATGGAAACCCACCACCAGCCCTACACTTTATCCTACGCCGTTGCCTACTCCTGGCCCGTATGCTGGCACTAACCCGTGCGTCAGCACGGGGCCCGAACCTCCCACGTTTCCGTACCCTCTCCTTTGCCCTAAGCCTTGCCGTTCCCTAAACCTAACCCTAGCCTGGAACGGAAATCAACCACAAGCCCTACACCTTACCTTACGCCGTACCCTCCTCCTGGCCCGTACGTTGGCACTGACCAGTGCGTCAGCACGTAGCCTGACCCTCCCACGTTTCCGTACCCTCAGCTGTGCCCTAAGCCTTGCCGTTCCCTAACCCTAACCCTAGCCCGGAATGGAAACCCACCACCAGCCCTACACCTTACCTTACGCCGTACCCTATTCCTGGCCCGTACGCTGGCACTGAACCGTGCGTCAGCACGTAGCCTGACCCTCCCACGTTTCCGTACCCTCACTTGTGCCCTAAGCCTTGCCGTTCCCTAACCCTAACCCTAGCCCGGAATAGAAACCCACCACCAGCCCTACACTTTATCCTACGCCGTTGCCTACTCCTGGCCTGTACTCTGGCACTGCCCCGTGCATCAGCACGTAGCCTTACACTCTGGCGTTTCCGTACCCTCTCCTGTGCCGTAAGCCTTGCCGTTCCCTAACCCTAACCCTAGCCCAGAACGCAAATCCACCACCAGCCTACACTTTATCCTACGCCGTTGCCTACTCCTGGCCCGTACGCTGGCACTGACCCGTGCGTCAGCACGTAGCACGAGCCTCCCACGTTTCCGTACCTTCACCTGTGCCCTAAGCCTTGCCGTTCCCTAACCCTAACCCTAGCCCGGAACGGAAACCCACCACCAGCCCTACACCTTACCTTACGCCATAACCTACTCCTGACCCGAACGCTGGAACTGACCCGTGCGTCAGCACGAAACCTGACCCTCCCACGTTTCCGTACCCTCACCTGTGCCCTATGCCTTGCCGTTCCCTAACCCTAACCCTAGCCCGGAATAGAAACCCACCACCAGCCCTACACCTTACCTTACGCCGTACCCTACTCCTGACCTGTACGCTGGCACTGACCTGTGCGTCAGCACATAGCCTGACCCTCCCACGTTTCCGTATCCTCACCTGTGCCCTAAGCCTTGCCGTTCCCTAACCCTAACCCTAGCCCCGAACGCAAATCCACCACCAGCCCTACACTTTATCCTACGCCGTTGCCTGCTCCTGGCCCGTACGCTGGCACTGACCCGTGCGTCAGCACGTAGCCCGACCCTCCCACGTTTCTGTACCCTCACCTGTGCCCTAAGCCTTGCCGTTCCCTAACCCTAACCCTAGCCCGGAATAGAAACCCACCACCAGCCCTACACCTTACCTTAAGCCGTTGCCTACTCCTGGCCCGTATGCTGGCACTGACCCGTGCGTCAGCACGTAGCCCGACCCTCCCACGTTTCTGTACCCTCACCTGTGCCCTAAGCCTTGCCGTTCCCTAACCCTAACCCTAGCCCGGAATAGAAACCCACCACCAGCCCTACACCTTACCTTAAGCCGTTGCCTACTACTGGCCCGTACGCTGGCACTGACCCATGCGTCAGCACGTAGCCTGACCCTCCCACGTTTCCGTACCCTCACCTGTGCCCTAAGCGTTGCCGTTCCCTAACCCTAACCCTAGCCCGGAATGGAAACCCACCACCAGCCCTACACTTCATCCTACGTTGTTGCCTACTCCTGACCCGTATGCTGGCACTGACCCGTGCGTCAGCACGTAGCCCGACCCTCCCACGTTTCTGTACCCTCACCTGTGCCCTAAGCCTTGCCGTTCCCTAACCCTAACCCTAGCCCGGAATAGAAACCCACCACCAGCCCTACACCCTAAGCCGTTGCCTACTCCTGGCCCGTACGCTGGCACTGACCCATGCGTCAGCACGTAGCCTGACCCTCCCACGTTTCCGTACCCTCACCTGTGCCCTAAGCCTTGCCGTTCCCTAACCCTAACCCTAGCCCAGAATAGAAAGCCACCACCAGCCCTACACCTTACCTTACGCCGTACCCTACTCCTGACCCGTACGCTGGCACTGACACGTGCGTCAGCACGTAGCCTGACCCTCCCACGTTTCCGTACCCTCACCTGTGCCCTAAGCCTTGCCGTTCCCTAACACTAACCCTAGCCCGGAATAGAAACCCACCACCAGCCCTACACTTTTCCTTACGCCGTACCCTACTCCTGACCTGTACGCTGGCACTGAGCTGTGCGTCAGCACGTAGCCTGACCCTGCCACGTTTCCGTACCCTCACCTGTGCCCTAAGCCTTGCCGTTCCCTTACCCTAACCCTAGCCCGGAACGCAAATCCACTACCAGCCATACACTTTATCCTACGCCGTTGCCTACTCCTGGCCCGTACGCTGGCACTGACACGTGCGTCAGCACGTAGCCCGACCCTCCCACGTTTCCGTACCCTCACCTGTGCCCTAAGCCTTGCCGTTCCCTAACCCTAACCCTAGCCTGGAACGGAAAACAAACACCAGCCCTACACCTTACCTTACGCCGTTGCTTACTCCTGGCCCGTACGCTGGCACTGACCCGTGCGTCAGCACGTAGCCTGACCCTCCCACGTTTCCGTAACCTCACCTGTGCCCTAAGCCTTGCCGTTCCCTAACCCTAACACTAGCCCGGAACGGAAATCAACCACCAGCCCTACACTTTATCCTACGCCGTTGCATACTCCTGGCCCGTACGCTGGCACTGACCCGTGCGTCAGCACGTAGCCCGACCCTCCAACGTTTCCGTACCCTCACCTGTGCCCTAAGCCTTGCCGTTCCCTAACCCTAACCCTAGCCTGGAACGGAAACCAACCACCAGCCCTACACCTTTCCTTACGCCGTTGCCTACTCCTGGCACGTATTCTGGCACTGACACGTGCGTCAGCACGTAGCCTGAACCTCCCACGTTTCCGTACCCTCACCTGTGCCCTAAGCCTTGCCTTTCCCTAATGCTAACCCTAGCCCGGAATGAAAACCCACCACCAGCCCTACACCTCACCCTACGCCGTTGCCTAGTCCTGGCCTGTACTCTGGCACTGACCCGTGCATCAGCACGTAGCCTTACCCTCCCGCGTTTCCGTACCCTGACCTGTGCCCTAAGCCTTGCCGTTCCCTAACCCTAACCCTAGCCCAGAACGCAAATCCACCACCAGCCGTACACTTTATCCTACGCCGTTGCCTACTCCTGGCCCGTACGCTGGCACTGACCCGTGCGTCTGCACGTAGCCCGACCCTCCCACGTTTCCGTACCCTCACCTGTGCCCTAAGCCTTGCCGTTCCCTAACCCTAACCCTAGCCTGGAACGGAAAACAACAACCAGCCCTACACCTTACCTTACGCCGTTGCCTACTCCTGGCCCGTACGCTGGCACTGACCCGTGCGTCAGCACGTAGCCTGACCCTCCCACGTTTCCGTACCCTCACCTGTGCCCTAAGCCTTGCCGTTCCCTAACCCTAACCCTAGCCCGGAATGGAAACCCACCACCAGCCCTACACCTTACCCTACGCCGTTGCCTACTCCTGGCCTGTACTCTGGCACTGCCCCGTGCATCAGCACGTAGCCTTACACTCTGGCGTTTCCGTACCCTCTCCTGTGCCCTAAGCCTTGCCGTTCCCTAACCCTAACCCTAGCCCAGAACGCAAATCCACCACCAGCCTACACTTTATCCTACGCCGTTGCCTACTCCTGGCCCGTACGCTGGCACTGACCCGTGCGTCAGCACGTAGCACGAGCCTCCCACGTTTCCGTACCTTCACCTGTGCCCTAAGCCTTGCCGTTCCCTAACCCTAACCCTAGCCCGGAACGGAAACCCACCACCAGCCTGACACCTTACATTATGCCGTACCCTATTCCTGGCCCGTACGCTGGCACTGAACCGTGCGTCAGCACGTAGCCTGACCCTCCCACGTTTCCGTACCCTCACCTGTGCCCTAAGCCATGCCGTTCCCTAACCCTAACCCTAGCCCGGAACGCAAATCCACCACCAGCCCTACACTTTATCCTACGCCGTTGCCTACTCCTGGCCCGTACGCTGGCACTGACCCGTGCGACAACACGTAGCCCGACCCTCCCACGTTTCCGTACCCTCACCTGTGCCCTAAGCCTTGCCGTTCCCTAACCCTAACCCTAGCCCGGAATAGAAACCCACCACCAGCCCTACACCTTACCTTACGCCATAACCTACTCCTGACCCGTACGCTGGCACTGACCCGTGCGTCAGCACGTAGACTGACCCTCCCACGTTTCCGTACCCTCACCTGTGCCCTATGCCTTGCCGTTCCCTAACCCTAACCCTAGCCTGGAATAGAAACCCACCACCAGCCCTACACCTTACCTTACGCCGTACCCTACTCCTGACCTGTACGCTGGCACTGACCTGTGCGTCAGCACGTAGCCTGACCGTCCCACGTTTCCGTACCCTCACCTGTGCCCTAAGCCTTGCCGTTCCCTAACCCTAACCCTAGCCCGGAATAGAAACCCACCACCAGCCCTACACTTTATCCTACGCCGTTGCCTACTCCTGGCCCATACGCTGGCACTGACCCGTGCGTCAGCACGTAGCCTGACCCTCCCACGTTTCCGTACCCTCACCTGTGCCCTAAGCCTTGCCGTTCCCTAACCCTAACCCTAGCCGGGAATAGAAAGCCACCACCAGCCCTACACCTTACCTTACGCCGTACCCTACTCCTGGCCCGTACGCTGGCACTGACACGTGCGTCAGCACGTAGCCTGACCCTCCCACGTTTCCGTACCCTCACCTGTGCCCTAAGCCTTGCCGTTCCCTAACCCTAACCCTAGCCCGGAATAGAAACCCACCACCAGCCCTACACTTTTCCTTACGCCGTACCCTACTCCTGACCTGTACGCTGGCACTGACCTGTGCGTCAGCACGTAGCCTGACCCTCCCACGTTTCCGTACCCTCACCTGTGCCCTAAGCCTTGTCATTCCCTAACCCTAACCCTAGCCCGGAACGCAAATCCACCACCAGCCATACACTTTATCCTACGCCGTTGCCTACTCCTGGCCCGTACGCTGGCACTGACACGTGCGTCAGCACGTAGCCCGACCCTCCCACGTTTCCGTACCCTACCTGTGCCCTAAGCCTTGCCGTTCCCTAACCCTAACCCAAGCCTGGAACGGAAACCAACCACGAGCCCTACACCTTACCTTACGCCGTTGCTTACTCCTGGCCCGTACGCTGGCACTGACCCGAGCGTCAGCACGTAGCCTGACCCTCCCACGTTTCCGTAACCTCACCTGTGCCCTAAGCCTTGCCGTTCCCTAACCCTAACACTAGCCCGGAACGGAAATCAACCACCAGCCCTAAACTTTATCCTACGCCGTTGCCTACTCCTGGCCCGTACGCTGGCACTGACCCGTGCGTCAGCACGTAGCCCGACCCTCCCACGTTTCTGTACCCTCACCTGTGCCCTAAGCCTTGCCGTTCCCTAACCCTAACCCTAGCCCGGAATAGAAACCCACCACCAGCCCTACACCTTACCTTACGCCATACCCTACTCCTGACCCGTACGGTGGCACTGACCCGTGCGTCAGCACGTAGCCTGACCCTCCCACGTTTCCGTGCCCTCACCTGTGCCCTAAGCCTTGCCGTTCACTAACCCTAACCCTAGCCCGGAATAGAAACCCACCACCAGCCCTACACGGTACCTTACGCCGTACCATACTCCTGACCTCTACGCTGGCACTGACCTGTGCGTCAGCACGTAGCCTGACCCTCCCACGTTTCCGTACCCTCACCTGTGCCCTAAGCCTTGCCGTTCCCTAACCCTAACCCTAGCCCGGAACGGAAACCCACCACCAGCCTGACACCTTACATTACGCCGTACCCTATTCCTGGCCCGTATGCTGGCACTGAACCGTGCGTCAGCACGTAGCCTGACCCTCCCACGTTTCCGTACCCTCACCTGTGCCCTAAGCCATGCCGCTTCCTAACCCTAACCCTAGCCCGGAACGCAAATCCACCACCAGCCCTACACTTTATCCTACGCCGTTGCCTACTCCTGGCCCGTACGCTGCCACTGACCCGTGCGTCAACACGTAGCCCGACCCTCCCACGTTTCCGTACCCTCACCTGTGCCCTAAGCCTTGCCGTTCCCTAACCCTAACCCTAGCCCGGAATAGAAACCCACCACAAGCCCTACACCTTACCTTACACCATAACCTACTCCTGACCCGTACGCTGGCACTGACCCGTGCGTCAGCACGTAGACTGACCCTCCCACGTTTCCGTACCCTCACCTGTGCCCTATGCCTTGCCGTTCCCTAACCCTAACCCTAGCCTGGAATAGAAACCCACCACCAGCCCTACACCTTACCTTACGCCGTACCCTACTCCTGACCTGTACGCTGGCACTGACCTGTGCGTCAGCACGTAGCCTGACCCTCCCACGTTTCCGTACCCTCACCTGTGCCCTAAGCCTTGCCGTTCCCTAACCCTAACCCTAGCCTGGAATAGAAACCCACCACCAGCCCTACACCTTACCTTACGCCGTACCCTACTGCTGACCCGTACGCTGGCACTGACCCGTGCGTCAGCACGTAGCCTGACCCTCCCACGTTTCCGTACCCTCACCTCTGCCCTAAGCCTTGCCGTTCCCTAACCCTAACCCTAGCACGGAATAGAAGCCCACCACCAGCCCTACACCTTACCTTAAGCCGTTGCCTACTCCTGGCCCGTACGCTGGCACTGACCCGTGCGTCAGCACGTAGCCCGACCCTCCCACGTTTCTGTACCCTCACCTGTGCCCTAAGCCTTGCCGTTCCCTAACCCTAACCCTAGCCCGGAATAGAAACCCACCACCAGCCCTACACCTTACCTTAAGCCGTTGCCTACTCCTGGCCCGTACGCTGGCACTGACCCGTGCGTCAGCACGTAGCCTGACCCTCCCACGTTTCCGTACCCTCACCAGTGCCCTAAGCGTTGCCGTTCCCTAACCCTAACCCTAGCCCGGAATGCAAACCCACCACCAGCCCTACACTTTATCCTACGCCGTTGCCTACTCCTGACCCGTATGCTGGCACTGACCCGTGCGTCAGCACGTAGCCAGACCCTCCCACGTTTCTGTACCCTCACCTGTGCCCTAAGCCTTGCCGTTCCCTAACCCTAACCCTAGCCCGGAATAGAAACGCACCACCAGCCCTACACTTTATCCTACACCGTTGCCTACTCCTGGCCCGTACGCTGGCACTGACCCGTGCGTCAGCACGTAGCCTGACCCTCCCACGTTTCCGTACCCTCACCTGTGCCCTAAGCCTTGCCGTTTCCTAACCCTAACCCTAGCCGGGAATAGAAAGCCACCACCAGCCCTACACCTTACCTTACGCCGTACCCTACTCCTGACCCGTACGCTGGCACTGACACGTGCGTCAGCACGTAGCCTGACCCTCCCACGTTTCCGTACCCTCACCTGTGCCCTAAGCCTTGTCATTCCCTAACCCTAACCCTAGCCCGGAACGCAAATCCACCACCAGCCATACACTTTATCCTACGCCGTTGCCTACTCCTGGCCCGTACGCTGGCACTGACACGTGCGTCAGCACGTAGCCCGACCCTCCCACGTTTCCGTACCCTACCTGTGCCCTAAGCCTTGCCGTTCCCTAACCCTAACCCAAGCCTGGAACGGAAACCAACCACGAGCCCTACACCTTACCTTACGCCGTTGCTTACTCCTGGCCCGTACGCTGGCACTGACCCGAGCGTCAGCACGTAGCCTGACCCTCCCACGTTTCCGTAACCTCACCTGTGCCCTAAGCCTTGCCGTTCCCTAACCCTAACACTAGCCCGGAACGGAAATCAACCACCAGCCCTACACTTTATCCTACGCCGTTGCCTACTCCTGGCCCGTACGCTGGCACTGACCCGTGCGTCAGCACGTAGCCCGACCCTCCCACGTTTCTGTACCCTCACCTGTGCCCTAAGCCTTGCCGTTCCCTAACCCTAACCCTAGCCCGGAATAGAAACCCACCACCAGCCCTACACCTTACCTTACGCCATACCCTACTCCTGACCCGTACGGTGGCACTGACCCGTGCGTCAGCACGTAGCCTGACCCTCCCACGTTTCCGTGCCCTCACCTGTGCCCTAAGCCTTGCCGTTCGCTAACCCTAACCCTAGCCCGGAATAGAAACCCACCACCAGCCCTACACGGTACCTTACGCCGTACCATACTCCTGACCTCTACGCTGGCACTGACCTGTGCGTCAGCACGTAGCCTGACCCTCCCACGTTTCCGTACCCTCACCTGTGCCCTAAGCCTTGCCGTTCCCTAACCCTAACCCTAGCCCGGAACGGAAACCCACCACCAGCCTGACACCTTACATTACGCCGTACCCTATTCCTGGCCCGTACGCTGGCACTGAACCGTGCGTCAGCACGTAGCCTGACCCTCCCACGTTTCCGTACCCTCACCTGTGCCCTAAGCCATGCCGCTTCCTAACCCTAACCCTAGCCCGGAACGCAAATCCACCACCAGCCCTACACTTTATCCTACGCCGTTGCCTACTCCTGGCCCGTACGCTGCCACTGACCCGTGCGTCAACACGTAGCCCGACCCTCTCACGTTTCCGTACCCTCACCTGTGCCCTAAGCCTTGCCGTTCCCTAACCCTAACCCTAGCCCGGAATAGAAACCCACCACAAGCCCTACACCTTACCTTACACCATAACCTACTCCTGACCCGTACGCTGGCACTGACCCGTGCGTCAGCACGTAGACTGACCCTCCCACGTTTCCGTACCCTCACCTGTGCCCTATGCCTTGCCGTTCCCTAACCCTAACCCTAGCCTGGAATAGAAACCCACCACCAGCCCTACACCTTACCTTACGCCGTACCCTACTCCTGACCTGTACGCTGGCACTGACCTGTGCGTCAGCACGTAGCCTGACCCTCCCACGTTTCCGTACCCTCACCTGTGCCCTAAGCCTTGCCGTTCCCTAACCCTAACCCTAGCCTGGAATAGAAACCCACCACCAGCCCTACACCTTACCTTACGCCGTACCCTACTGCTGACCCGTACGCTGGCACTGACCCGTGCGTCAGCACGTAGCCTGACCCTCCCACGTTTCCGTACCCTCACCTCTGCCCTAAGCCTTGCCGTTCCCTAACCCTAACCCTAGCACGGAATAGAAGCCCACCACCAGCCCTACACCTTACCTTAAGCCGTTGCCTACTCCTGGCCCGTACGCTGGCACTGACCCGTGCGTCAGCACGTAGCCCGACCCTCCCACGTTTCTGTACCCTCACCTGTGCCCTAAGCCTTGCCGTTCCCTAACCCTAACCCTAGCCCGGAATAGAAACCCACCACCAGCCCTACACCTTACCTTAAGCCGTTGCCTACTCCTGGCCCGTACGCTGGCACTGACCCGTGCGTCAGCACGTAGCCTGACCCTCCCACGTTTCCGTACCCTCACCAGTGCCCTAAGCGTTGCCGTTCCCTAACCCTAACCCTAGCCCGGAATGCAAACCCACCACCAGCCCTACACTTTATCCTACGCCGTTGCCTACTCCTGACCCGTATGCTGGCACTGACCCGTGCGTCAGCACGTAGCCAGACCCTCCCACGTTTCTGTACCCTCACCTGTGCCCTAAGCCTTGCCGTTCCCTAACCCTAACCCTAGCCCGGAATAGAAACGCACCACCAGCCCTACACTTTATCCTACACCGTTGCCTACTCCTGGCCCGTACGCTGGCACTGACCCGTGCGTCAGCACGTAGCCTGACCCTCCCACGTTTCCGTACCCTCACCTGTGCCCTAAGCCTTGCCGTTTCCTAACCCTAACCCTAGCCGGGAATAGAAAGCCACCACCAGCCCTACACCTTACCTTACGCCGTACCCTACTCCTGACCCGTACGCTGGCACTGACACGTGCGTCAGCACGTAGCCTGACCCTCCCACGTTTCCGTACCCTCACCTGTGCCCTAAGCCTTGCCGTTCCCTAACCCTAACCCTAGCCCGGAATAGAAAGCCACCACCAGCCCTACACTTTTCCTTACGCCGTACCCTACTCCTGACCTGTACGTTGGCACTGACCTGTGCGTCAGCACGTAGCCTGACCCTCCCACGTTTCCGTACCCTCACCTGTGCCCTAAGCCTTGTCATTCCCTAACCCTAACCCTAGCCCGGAACGCAAATCCACCACCAGCCATACACTTTATCCTACGCCGTTGCCTACTCCTGGCCCGTACGCTGGCACTGACACGTGCGTCAGCACGTAGCCCGACCCTCCCACGTTTCCGTACCCTCACCTGTGCCCTAAGCCTTGCCGTTCCCTAACCCTAATCCAAGCCTGGAACAGAAACCAACCACGAGCCCTACACCTTACCTTACGCCGTTGCTTACTCCTGGCCCGTACGCTGGCACTGACCCGAGCGTCAGCACGTAGCCTGACCCTCCCACGTTTCCGTAACCTCACCTGTGCCCTAAGCCTTGCCGTTCCCTAACCCTAACACTAGCCCGGAACGGAAATCAACCACCAGCCCTACACTTTATCCTACGCCGTTGCCTACTCCTGGCCCGTACGCTGGCACTGACCCGTGCGTCAGCACGTAGCCCGACCCTCCCACGTTTCTGTACCCTCACCTGTGCCCTAAGCCTTGCCGTTCCCTAACCCTAACCCTAGCCCGGAATAGAAACCCACCACCAGCCCTACAACTTACCTTACGCCATACCCTACTCCTGACCCGTACGCTGGCACTGACCAGTGCGTCAGCTGGTAGCCTGACCCTCCAACGTTTCCGTGCCCTCACCTGTGCCCTGAGCCTTGCCGTTCGCTAACCCTAACCCTAGCCCGGAATAGAAATCCACCACCAGCCCTACACGGTACCTTACGCCGTACCATACTCCTGACCTGTACACTGGCACTGACCTGTGCGTCAGCACGTAGCCTGACCCTCCCACGTTTCCGTACCCTCACCTGTGCCCTAAGCCTTGCCGTTCCCTAACCCTAACCCTAGCCCCGAATGCAAATCCACCACCAGCCCTACACTTTATCCTACGCCGTTGCCTACTCCTGGCCCGTACGCTGGCACTGACCCGTGCGTCAGCACGTAGCCCGACCCTCCCACGTTTCTGTACCCTCACCTGTGCCCTAAGCCTTGCCGTTCCCTAACCCTAACCCTAGCCCGGAATAGAAACCCACCACCAGCCCTACACCTTACCTTAAGCCATTGCCTACTCCTGGCCCGTACGCTGGCACTGAACCGTGCGTCAGCACGTAGCCCGACCCTCCCACGTTTCTGTACCCTCACCTGTGCCCTAAGCCTTGCCGTTCCCTAACCCTAACCCTAGCCCGGAATAGAAACCCACCACAAGCCCTACACCTTACCTTAAGCCGTTGCCTACTCCTGGCCGGTACGCTGGCACTGACCCGTGCGTCAGCACGTAGCCTGACCCTCCCACGTTTCCGTACCCTCACCTGTGCCCTAAGCGTTGCCGTTCCCTATCCCTAACCCTAGCCCGGAATGGAAACCCACCACCAGCCCTACACTTTATCCTACGCCGTTGCCTACTCCTGGCCCGTATGCTGGCATTAACCCGTGCGTCAGCACGGGGCCCGAACCTCCCACGTTTCCGTACCCTCTACTTTGCCCTAAGCCTTGCCGTTCCCTAACCCTAACCCTAGCCTGGAACGGAAATCAACCACAAGCCCTACACCTTACCTTACGCCGTACCCTACTCCTGGCCCGTACGTTGGCACTGACCAGTGCGTCAGCACGTAGCCTGACCCTCCCACGTTTCCGTACCCTCAGCTGTGCCCTAAGCCTTGCCGTTCCCTAACCCTAACCCTAGCCCGGAATGGAAACCCACCACCAGCCCTACACCTTACCTTACGCCGTACCCTATTCCTGGCCCGTACGCTGGCACTGAACCGTGCGTCAGCACGTAGCCTGACCCTCCCACGTTTCCGTACCCTCACTTGTGCCCTAAGCCTTGCCGTTCCCTAACCCTAACCCTAGCCCGGAATAGAAACCCACCACCAGCCCTACACTTTATCCTACGCCGTTGCCTACTCCTGGCCTGTACTCTGGCACTGCCCCGTGCATCAGCACGTAGCCTTACACTCTGGCGTTTCCGTACCCTCTCCTGTGCCGTAAGCCTTGCCGTTCCCTAACACTAACCCTAGCCCAGAACGCAAATCCACCACCAGCCTACACTTTATCCTACGCCGTTGCCTACTCCTGGCCCGTACGCTGGCACTGACCCGTGCGTCAGCACGTAGCACGAGCCTCCCACGTTTCCGTACCTTCACCTGTGCCCTAAGCCTTGCCGTTCCCTAACCCTAACCCTAGCCCGGAACGGAAACCCACCACCAGCCCTACACCTTACCTTACGCAATAACCTACTCCTGACCCGAACGCTGGAACTGACCCGTGCGTCAGCACGAAGCCTGACCCTCCCACGTTTCCGTACCCTCACCTGTGCACTATGCCTTGCCGTTCCCTAACCCTAACCCTAGCCCGGAATAGAAACCCACCACCAGCCCTACACCTTACCTTACGCCGTACCCTACTCCTGACCTGTACGCTGGCACTGACCTGTGCGTCAGCACGTAGCCTGACCCTCCCACGTTTCCGTACCCTCACCTGTGCACTAAGCCTTGCCGTTCCCTAACCCTAACCCTAGCCCCGAACGCAAATCCACCACCAGCCCTACACTTTATCCTACGCCGTTGCCTGCTCCTGGCCCGTACGCTGGCACTGACCCGTGCGTCAGCACGTAGCCCGACCCTCCCACGTTTCTGTACCCTCACCTGTGCCCTAAGCCTTGCCGTTCCCTAACCCTAACCCTAGCCCGGAATAGAAACCCACCACCAGCCCTACACCTTACCTTAAGCCGTTGCCTACTCCTGGCCCGTACGCTGGCACTGATCCGTGCGTCAGCACGTAGCCCGACCCTCCCACGTTTCTGTACCCTCACCTGTGCCCTAAGCCTTGCCGTTCCCTAACCCTAACCCTAGCCCGGAATAGAAACCCACCACCAGCCCTACACCTTACCTTAAGCCGTTGCCTACTCCTGGCCCGTACGCTGGCACTGACCCATGCGTCAGCACGTAGCCTGACCCTCCCACGTTTCCGTACCCTCACCTGTGCCCTAAGCGTTGCCGTTGCCTAACCCTAACCCTAGCCCGGAATGGAAACCCACCACCAGCCCTACACTTCATCCTACGTTGTTGCCTACTCCTGACCCGTATGCTGGCACTGACCCGTGCGTCAGCACGTAGCCCGACCCTCCCACGTTTCTGTACCCTCACCTGTGCCCTAAGCCTTGCCGTTCCCTAACCCTAACCCTAGCCCGGAATAGAAACCCACCACCAGCCCTACACCCTACCTTAAGCCGTTGCCTACTCCTGGCCCGTACGCTGGCACTGACCCATGCGTCAGCACGTAGCCTGACCCTCCCACGTTTCCGTACCCTCACCTGTGCCCTAAGCCTTGCCGTTCCCTAACACTAACCCTAGCCCGGAATAGAAACCCACCACCAGCCCTACACCTTACCTTACGCCGTACCCTGCTCCTGACCCGTACGCTGGCACTAACACGTGCGTCAGCACGTAGCCTGACCCTCCCACGTTTGCGTACCCTCACCTGTGCCCTAAGCCTTGCCGTTCCCTAACCCTAACCCTAGCCCGGAATAGAAACCCACCACCAGCCCTACACTTTTCCTTACGCCGTACCCTACTCCTGACCTGTACGCTGGCACTGAGCTGTGCGTCAGCACGTAGCCTGACCCTGCCACGTTTCCGTACCCTCACCTGTGCCCTAAGCCTTGCCGTTCCCTTACCCTAACCCTAGCCCGGAACGCAAATCCACCACCAGCCATACACTTTATCCTACGCCGTTGCCTACTCCTGGCCCGTACGCTGGCACTGACACGTGCGTCAGCACGTAGCCCGACCCTCCCACGTTTCCGTACCCTCACCTGTGCCCTAAGCCTTGCCGTTCCCTAACCCTAACCCTAGCCTGGAACGGAAACCAACCACCAGCCCTACACCTTACCTTACGCCGTTGCTTACTCCTGGCCCATACGCTGGCACTGACCCGTGCGTCAGCACGTAGCCTGACCCTCCCACGTTTCCGTAACCTCACCTGTGCCCTAAGCCTTGCCGTTCCCTAACCCTAACACTAGCCCGGAACGGAAATCAACCACCAGCCCTACACTTTATCCTACGCCGTTGCATACTCCTGGCCCGTACGCTGGCACTGACCCGTGCGTCAGCACGTAGCCCGACCCTCCCACGTTTCTGTACCCTCACCTGTGCCCTAAGCCTTGCCGTTCCCTAACCCTAACCCTAGCCCGGAATGGAAACCCACCACCAGCCCTACACCTTACCCTACGCCGTTGCCTACTCCTGGCCTGTACTCTGGCACTGCCCCGTGCATCAGCACGTAGCCTTACACTCTGGCGTTTCCGTACCCTCTCCTGAGCCCTAAGCCTTGCCGTTCCCTAACCCTAACCCTAGCCCCGAACGCAAATCCACCACCAGCCCTACACTTTATCCTACGCCGTTGCCTACTCCTGGCCCGTACGCTGGCACTGACCCGTGCGTCAGCACATAGCCCGACCCTCCCACGTTTCTGTACCCTCACCTGTGCCCTAAGCCTTGCAGTTCCCTAACCCTAACCCTAGCCCGGAATAGAAACCCACCACCAGCCCTACACCTTACCTTAAGCCGTTGCCTACTCCTGGCCCGTACGCTGGCACTGACCCGTGCGTCAGCACGTAGCCCGACCCTCCCACGTTTCTGTACCCTCACCTGTGCCCTAAGCCTTGCCGTTCCCTAACCCTAACCCTAGCCTGGAACGGAAAACAACCACCAGCCCAACACCTTACCTTACGCCGTTGCCTACACCTGGCCCGTACGCTGGCACTGACCCGTGCGTCAGCACGTAGCCTGACCCTCCCACGTTTCCGTACCCTCACCTGTGCCCTAAGCCTTGCCGTTCCCTAACCCTAACCCTAGCCCGAAATGGAAACCCACCACCAGCCCTACACCTTACCCTACGCCGTTGCCTACTCCTGGCCTGTACCCTGGCACTGCCCCGTGCATCAGCACGTAGCCTTACACTCTGGCGTTTCCGTACCCTCTCCTGTGCCCTAAGCCTTGCCGTTCCCTAACCCTAACCCTAGCCCAGAACGCAAATCCACAACCAGCCTACACTTTATCCTACGCCGTTGCCTACTCCTGGCCCGTACGCTGGCACTGACCCGTGCGTCAGCACGTAGCACGAGCCTCCCACGTTTCCGTACCTTCACCTGTGCCCTAAGCCTTGCCGTTCCCTAACCCTAACCCTAGCCCGGAACGGAAACCCACCACCAGCCTGACAACTTACATTACGCCGTACCTTATTCCTGGCCCGTACGCTGTCACTGAACCGTGCGTCAGCACGTAGCCTGACCCTCCCACGTTTCCGTACCCTCACCTGTGCCCTAAGCCATGCCTTTTCCTAACCCTAACCCTAGCCCGGAACGCAAATCCACCACCAGCCCTACACTTTATCCTACGCCGTTGCCTACTCCTGGCCCGTACGCTGGCACTGACCCGTGCGTCAACACGTAGCCCGACCCTCCCACGTTTCCGTACCCTCACCTGTGCCCTAAGCCTTGCCGTTCCCTAACCCTAACCCTAGCCCGGAATAGAAACCCACCACCAGCCCTACACCTTACCTTACACCATAACCTACTCCTGACCCGTACGCTGGCACTGACCCGTGCGTCAGCACGTAGACTGACCCTCCCACGTTTCCGTACCCTCACCTGTGCCCTATGCCTTGCCGTTCCCTAACCCTAACCCTAGCCTGGAATAGAAACCCACCACCAGCCCTACACCTTACCTTACGCCGTACCCTACTCCTGACCTGTACGCTGGCACTGACCTGTGCGTCAGCACGTAGCCTGACCCTCCCACGTTTCCGTACCCTCACCTGTGCCCTAAGCCTTGCCGTTCCCTAACCCTAACCCTAGCCTGGAATAGAAACCCACCACCAGCCCTACACCTTACCTTACGCCGTACCCTACTCCTGACCCGTACGCTGGCACTGACCCGTGCGTCAGCACGTAGCCTGACCGTCCCACGTTTCCGTACCCTCACCTGTGCCCTAAGCCTTGCCGTTCCCTAACCCTAACCCTAGCCCGGAATAGAAACCCACCACCAGCCCTACACCTTACCTTAAGCCGTTGCCTACTCCTGGCTCGTACGCTGGCACTGACCCGTGCGTCAGCACGTAGACCGACCCTCCCACGTTTCTGTACCCTCACCTGTGCCCTAAGCCTTGCCGTTCCCTAACCCTAACCCTAGCCCGGAATAGAAACCCACCACCAGCCCTACACCTTACCTTAAGCCGTTGCCTACTCCTGGCCCGTACGCTGGCACTGACCCGTGCGTCAGCACGTAGCCTGACCCTCCCACGTTTCCGTACCCTCACCAGTGCCCTAAGCGTTGCCGTTCCCTAACCCTAACCCTAGCCCGGAATGGAAACCCACCACCAGCCCTACACTTTATCCTACGCCGTTGCCTACTCCTGACCCGTATGCTGGCACTGACCCGTGCGTCAGCACGTAGCCCGACCCTCCCACGTTTCTGTACCCTCACCTGTGCCCTAAGCCTTGCCGTTCCCTAACCCTAACCCTAGCCCTGAATAGAAACGCACCACCAGCCCTACACTTTATCCTACACCGTTGCCTACTCCTGGCCCGTACGCTGGCACTGACCCGTGCGTCAGCACGTAGCCTGACCCTCCCACGTTTCCGTACCCTCACCTGTGCCCTAAGCCTTGCCGTTCCCTAACCCTAACCCTAGCCGGGAATAGAAAGCCACCACCAGCCCTACACCTTACCTTACGCCGTACCCTACTCCTGACCCGTACGCTGGCACTGACACGTGCGTCAGCACGTAGCCTGACCCTCCCACGTTTCCGTACCCTCACCTGTGCCCTAAGCCTTGCCGTTCCCTAACCCTAACCCTAGCCCGGAATAGAAACCCACCACCAGCCCTACACTTTTCCTTACGCCATACCCTACTCCTGACCTGTACGCTGGCACTGACCTGTGCGTCAGCACGTAGCCTGACCCTCCCACGTTTCCGTACCCTCACCTGTGCCCTAAGCCTTGTCATTCCCTAACCCTAACCCTAGCCCGGAACGCAAACCCACCACCAGCCATACACTTTATCCTACGCCGTTGCCTACTCCTGGCCCGTACGCTGGCACTGACACGTGCGTCAGCACGTAGCCCGACCCTCCCACGTTTCCGTACCCTCACCTGTGCCCTAAGCCTTGCCGTTCCCTAACCCTAACCCAAGCCTGGAACGGAAACCAACCACGAGCCCTACACCTTACCTTACGCCGTTGCTTACTCCTGGCCCGTACGCTGGCACTGACCCGAGCGTCAGCACGTAGCCTGACCCTCCCACGTTTCCGTAACCTCACCTGTGCCCTAAGCCTTGCCGTTCCCTAACCCTAACTCTAGCCCGGAACGGAAATCAACCACCAGCCCTACACTTTATCCTACGCCGTTGCCTACTCCTGGCCCGTACGCTGGCACTGACCCGTGCGTCAGCACGTAGCCCGACCCTCCCACGTTTCTGTACCCTCACCTGTGCCCTAAGCCTTGCCGTTCCCTAACCCTAACCCTAGCCCGGAATAGAAACCCACCACCAGCCCTACAACTTACCTTACGCCATACCCTACTCCTGACCTGTACGCTGGCACTGACCAGTGCGTCAGCACGTAGCCTGACCCTCCCACGTTTCCGTGCCCTCACCTGTGCCCTAAGCCTTGCCGTTCGCTAACCCTAACCCTAGCCCGGAATAGAAATCCACCACCAGCCCTACACGGTGCCTTACGCCGTACCATACTCCTGACCCGTACGCTGGCACTGCCCTGTGCGTCAGCACGTAGCCTGACCCTCCCACGTTTCCGTACCCTCACCTGTGCCCTAAGCCTTGCCGTTCCCTAACCCTAACCCTAGCCCCGAATGCAAATCCACCACCAGCCCTACACTTTATCCTACGCCGTTGCCTACTCCTGGCCCGTACGCTGGCACTGACCCGTGCGTCAGCACGTAGCCCGACCCTCCCACGTTTCTGTACCCTCACCTGTGCCCTAAGCCTTGCCATTCCCTAACCCTAACCCTAGCCCGGAATAGAAACCCACCACCAGCCCTACACCTTACCTTAAGCCGTTGCCTACTCCTGGCCCGTACGCTGGCACTGACCCGTGCGTCAGCACGTAGCCCGAACCTCCCACGTTTCTGTACCCTCACCTGTGCCCTAAGCCTTGCCGTTCCCTAACCCTAACCCTAGCCCGGAATAGAAACCCACCACAAGCCCTACACCTTACCTTAAGCCGTTGCCTACTCCTGGCCCGTACGCTGGCACTGACCCGTGCGTCAGCACGTAGCCTGACCCTCCCACGTTTCCGTACCCTCACCTGTGCCCTAAGCGTTGCCGTTCCCTAACCCTAACCCTAGCCCGGAATGGAAACCCACCACCAGCCCTACACTTTATCCTATGCCGTTGCCTACTCCTGGCCCGTATGCTGGCACTAACCCGTGCGTCAGCACGGGGCCCGAACCTCCCACGTTTCCGTACCCTCTCCTTTGCCCTAAGCCTTGCCGTTCCCTAACCCTAACCCTAGCCTGGAACGGAAATCAACCACAAGCCCTACACCTTACCTTACGCCGTACCCTCCTCCTGGCCCGTACGTTGGCACTGACCAGTGCGTCAGCACGTAGCCTGACCCTCCCACGTTTCCGTACCCTCAGCTGTGCCCTAAGCCTTGCCGTTCCCTAACCCTAACCCTAGCCCGGAATGGAAACCCACCACCAGCCCTACACCTTACCTTACGCCGTACCCTATTCCTGGCCCGTACGCTGGCACTGAACCGTGCGTCAGCACGTAGCCTGACCCTCCCACGTTTCCGTACCCTCACTTGTGCCCTAAGCCTTGCCGTTCCCTAACCCTAACCCTAGCCCGGAATAGAAACCCACCACCAGCCCTACACTTTATCCTACGCCGTTGCCTAATCCTGGCCTGTACTCTGGCACTGCCCCGTGCATCAGCACGTAGCCTTACACTCTGGCGTTTCCGTACCCTCTCCTGTGCCGTAAGCCTTGCCGTTCCCTAACCCTAACCCTAGCCCAGAACGCAAATCCACCACCAGCCTACACTTTATCCTACGCCGTTGCCTACTCCTGGCCCGTACGCTGGCACTGACCCGTGCGTCAGCACGTAGCACGTGCCTCCCACGTTTCCGTACCTTCACCTGTGCCCTAAGCCTTGCCGTTCCCTAACCCTAACCCTAGCCCGGAACGGAAACCCACCACCAGCCCTACACCTTACCTTACGCCATAACCTACTCCTGACCCGAACGCTGGAACTGACCCGTGCGTCAGCACGAAACCTGACCCTCCCACGTTTCCGTACCCTCACCTGTGCCCTATGCCTTGCCGTTCCCTAACCCTAACCCTAGCCCGGAATAGAAACCCACCACCAGCCCTACACCTTACCTTACGCCGTACCCTACTCCTGACCTGTACGCTGGCACTGACCTGTGCGTCAGCACATAGCCTGACCCTCCCACGTTTCCGTATCCTCACCTGTGCCCTAAGCCTTGCCGTTCCCTAACCCTAACCCTAGCCCCGAACGCAAATCCACCACCAGCCCTACACTTTATCCTACGCCGTTGCCTGCTCCTGGCCCGTACGCTGGCACTGACCCGTGCGTCAGCACGTAGCCCGACCCTCCCACGTTTCTGTACCCTCACCTGTGCCCTAAGCCTTGCCGTTCCCTAACCCTAACCCTAGCCCGGAATAGAAACCCACCACCAGCCCTACACCTTACCTTAAGCCGTTGCCTACTCCTGGCCCGTATGCTGGCACTGACCCGTGCGTCAGCACGTAGCCCGACCCTCCCACGTTTCTGTACCCTCACCTGTGCCCTAAGCCTTGCCGTTCCCTAACCCTAACCCTAGCCCGGAATAGAAACCCACCACCAGCCCTACACCTTACCTTAAGCCGTTGCCTACTCCTGGCCCGTACGCTGGCACTGACCCATGCGTCAGCACGTAGCCTGACCCTCCCACGTTTCCGTACCCTCACCTGTGCCCTAAGCGTTGCCGTTCCCTAACCCTAACCCTAGCCCGGAATGGAAACCCACCACCAGCCCTACACTTCATCCTACGTTGTTGCCTACTCCTGACCCGTATGCTGGCACTGACCCGTGCGTCAGCACGTAGCCCGACCCTCCCACGTTTCTGTACCCTCACCTGTGCCCTAAGCCTTGCCGTTCCCTAACCCTAACCCTAGCCCGGAATAGAAACCCACCACCAGCCCTACACCCTAAGCCGTTGCCTACTCCTGGCCCGTACGCTGGCACTGACCCATGCGTCAGCACGTAGCCTGACCCTCCCACGTTTCCGTACCCTCACCTGTGCCCTAAGCCTTGCCGTTCCCTAACCCTAACCCTAGCCCAGAATAGAAAGCCACCACCAGCCCTACACCTTACCTTACGCCGTACCCTACTCCTGACCCGTACGCTGGCACTGACACGTGCGTCAGCACGTAGCCTGACCCTCCCACGTTTCCGTACCCTCACCTGTGCCCTAAGCCTTGCCGTTCCCTAACCCTAACCCTAGCCCGGAATAGAAACCCACCACCAGCCCTACACTTTTCCTTACGCCGTACCCTACTCCTGACCTGTACGCTGGCACTGAGCTGTGCGTCAGCACGTAGCCTGACCCTGCCACGTTTCCGTACCCTCACCTGTGCCCTTAGCCTTGCCGTTCCCTTACCCTAACCCTAGCCCGGAACGCAAATCCACTACCAGCCATACACTTTATCCTACGCCGTTGCCTACTCCTGGCCCGTACGCTGGCACTGACACGTGCGTCAGCACGTAGCCAGACCCTCCCACGTTTCCGTACCCTCACCTGTGCCCTAAGCCTTGCCGTTCCCTAACCCTAACCCTAGCCTGGAACGGAAAACAAACACCAGCCCTACACCTTACCTTACGCCGTTGCTTACTCCTGGCCCGTACGCTGGCACTGACCCGTGCGTCAGCACGTAGCCTGACCCTCCCACGTTTCCGTAACCTCACCTGTGCCCTAAGCCTTGCCGTTCCCTAACCCTAACACTAGCCCGGAACGGAAATCAACCACCAGCCCTACACTTTATCCTACGCCGTTGCATACTCCTGGCCCGTACGCTGGCACTGACCCGTGCGTCAGCACGTAGCCCGACCCTCCCACGTTTCCGTACCCTCACCTGTGCCCTAAGCCTTGCCGTTCCCTAACCCTAACCCTAGCCTGGAACGGAAACCAACCACCAGCCCTACACCTTTCCTTACGCCGTTGCCTACTCCTGGCACGTATTCTGGCACTGACACGTGCGTCAGCACGTAGCCTGAACCTCCCACGTTTCCGTACCCTCACCTGTGCCCTAAGCCTTGCCTTTCCCTAATGCTAACCCTAGCCCGGAATGAAAACCCACCACCAGCCCTACACCTCACCCTACGCCGTTGCCTAGTCCTGGCCTGTACTCTGGCACTGACCCGTGCATCAGCACGTAGCCTTACCCTCCCGCGTTTCCGTACCCTGACCTGTGCCCTAAGCCTTGCCGTTCCCTAACCCTAACCCTAGCCCAGAACGCAAATCCACCACCAGCCGTACACTTTATCCTACGCCGTTGCCTACTCCTGGCCCGTACGCTGGCACTGACCCGTGCGTCTGCACGTAGCCCGACCCTCCCACGTTTCCGTACCCTCACCTGTGCCCTAAGCCTTGCCGTTCCCTAACCCTAACCCTAGCCTGGAACGGAAAACAACAACCAGCCCTACACCTTACCTTACGCCGTTGCCTACACCTGGCCCGTACGCTGGCACTGACCCGTGCGTCAGCACGTAGCCTGACCCTCCCACGTTTCCGTACCCTCACCTGTGCCCTAAGCCTTGCCGTTCCCTAACCCTAACCCTAGCCCGGAATGGAAACCCACCACCAGCCCTACACCTTACCCTACGCCGTTGCCTACTCCTGGCCTGTACTCTGGCACTGCCCCGTGCATCAGCACGTAGCCTTACACTCTGGCGTTTCCGTACCCTCTCCTGTGCCCTAAGCCTTGCCGTTCCCTAACCCTAACCCTAGCCCAGAACGCAAATCCACCACCAGCCTACACTTTATCCTACGCCGTTGCCTACTCCTGGCCCGTACGCTGGCACTGACCCGTGCGTCAGCACGTAGCACGAGCCTCCCACGTTTCCGTACCTTCACCTGTGCCCTAAGCCTTGCCGTTCCCTAACCCTAACCCTAGCCCGGAACGGAAACCCACCACCAGCCTGACACCTTACATTACGCCGTACCCTATTCCTGGCCCGTACGCTGGCACTGAACCGTGCGTCAGCACGTAGCCTGACCCTCCCACGTTTCCGTACCCTCACCTGTGCCCTAAGCCATGCCGTTCCCTAACCCTAACCCTAGCCCGGAACGCAAATCCACCACCAGCCCTACACTTTATCCTACGCCGTTGCCTACTCCTGGCCCGTACGCTGGCACTGACCCGTGCGACAACACGTAGCCCGACCCTCCCACATTTCCGTACCCTCACCTGTGCCCTAAGCCTTGCCGTTCCCTAACCCTAACCCTAGCCCGGAATAGAAACCCACCACCAGCCATACACCTTACCTTACGCCATAACCTACTCCTGACCCGTACGCTGGCACTGACCCGTGCGTCAGCACGTAGACTGACCCTCCCACGTTTCCGTACCCTCACCTGTGCCCTATGCCTTGCCGTTCCCTAACCCTAACCCTAGCCTGGAATAGAAACCCACCACCAGCCCTACACCTTACCTTACGCCGTACCCTACTCCTGACCTGTACGCTGGCACTGACCTGTGCGTCAGCACGTAGCCTGACCGTCCCACGTTTCCGTACCCTCACCTGTGCCCTAAGCCTTGCCGTTCCCTAACCCTAACCCTAGCCCCGAACGCAAATCCACCACCAGCCCTACACTTTATCCTACGCCGTTGCCTACTCCTGGCCCGTACGCTGGCACTGACCCGTGCGTCAGCACATAGCCCGACCCTCCCACGTTTCTGTACCCTCACCTGTGCCCTAAGCCTTGCAGTTCCCTAACCCTAACCCTAGCCCGGAATAGAAACCCACCACCAGCCCTACACCTTACCTTAAGCCGTTGCCTAATCCTGGCCCGTACGCTGGCACTGTCCCGTGCCTCAGCACGTAGCCCGACCCTCCCACGTTTCTGTACCCTCACCTGTGCCCTAAGCCTTACCGTTCCCTAACCCTAACCCTAGCCCGGAATAGAAACCCACCACCAGCCCTACACCTTACCTTAAGCCGTTGCCTACTCCTGGCCCGTACGCTGGCACTGACCCGTGCGTCAGCACGTAGCCTGACCCTCCCACGTTTCCGTACCCTCACCAGTGCCCTAAGCGTTGCCGTTCCCTAACCCTAACCCTAGCCCGGAATGGAAACCCACCACCAGCCCTACACTTTATCCTACGCCGTTGCCTACTCCTGACCCGTATGCTGGCACTGACCCGTGCGTCAGCACGTAGCCCGACCCTCCCACGTTTCTGTACCCTCACCTGTGCCCTAAGCCTTGCCGTTCCCTAACCCTAACCCTAGCCCGGAATAGAAACCCACCACCAGCCCTACACTTTATCCTACGCCGTTGCCTACTCCTGGCCCATACGCTGGCACTGACCCGTGCGTCAGCACGTAGCCTGACCCTCCCACGTTTCCGTACCCTCACCTGTGCCCTAAGCCTTGCCGTTCCCTAACCCTAACCCTAGCCGGGAATAGAAAGCCACCACCAGCCCTACACCTTACCTTACGCCGTACCCTACTCCTGGCCCGTACGCTGGCACTGACACGTGCGTCAGCACGTAGCCTGACCCTCCCACGTTTCCGTACCCTCACCTGTGCCCTAAGCCTTGCCGTTCCCTAACCCTAACCCTAGCCCGGAATAGAAACCCACCACCAGCCCTACACTTTTCCTTACGCCGTACCCTACTCCTGACCTGTACGCTGGCACTGACCTGTGCGTCAGCACGTAGCCTGACCCTCCCACGTTTCCGTACCCTCACCTGTGCCCTAAGCCTTGTCATTCCCTAACCCTAACCCTAGCCCGGAACGCAAATCCACCACCAGCCATACACTTTATCCTACGCCGTTGCCTACTCCTGGCCCGTACGCTGGCACTGACACGTGCGTCAGCACGTAGCCCGACCCTCCCACGTTTCCGTACCCTACCTGTGCCCTAAGCCTTGCCGTTCCCTAACCCTAACCCAAGCCTGGAACGGAAACCAACCACGAGCCCTACACCTTACCTTACGCCGTTGCTTACTCCTGGCCCGTACGCTGGCACTGACCCGAGCGTCAGCACGTAGCCTGACCCTCCCACGTTTCCGTAACCTCACCTGTGCCCTAAGCCTTGCCGTTCCCTAACCCTAACACTAGCCCGGAACGGAAATCAACCACCAGCCCTACACTTTATCCTACGCCGTTGCCTACTCCTGGCCCGTACGCTGGCACTGACCCGTGCGTCAGCACGTAGCCCGACCCTCCCACGTTTCTGTACCCTCACCTGTGCCCTAAGCCTTGCCGTTCCCTAACCCTAACCCTAGCCCGGAATAGAAACCCACCACCAGCCCTACAACTTACCTTACGCCATACCCTACTCCTGACCCGTACGCTGGCACTGACCAGTGCGTCAGCACGTAGCCTGACCCTCCCACGTTTCCGTGCCCTCACCTGTGCCCTAAGCCTTGCCGTTCGCTAACCCTAACCCTAGCCCGGAATAGAAATCCACCACCAGCCCTACACGGTGCCTTACGCCGTACCATACTCCTGACCCGTACGCTGGCACTGACCTGTGCGTCAGCACGTAGCCTGACCCTCCCACGTTTCCGTACCCTCACCTGTGCCCTAAGCCTTGCCGTTCCCTAACCCTAACCCTAGCCCGGAATAGAAACCCACCACAAGCCCTACACCTTAACTTAAGCCGTTGCCTACTCCTGGCCCGTACGCTGGCACTGACCCGTGCGTCAGCACGTAGCCCGACCCTCCCACGTTTCCGTACCCTCACCTGTGCCCTAAGCCTTGTCATTCCCTAACCCTAACCCTAGCCCGGAACGCAAATCCACCACCAGCCATACACTTTATCCTACGCCGTTGCCTACTCCTGGCCCGTACGCTGGCACTGACACGTGCGTCAGCACGTAGCCCGACCCTCCCACGTTTCCGTACCCTCACCTGTGCCCTAAGCCTTGCCGTTCCCTAACCCTAACCCAAGCCTGGAACGGAAACCAACCACGAGCCCTACACCTTACCTTACGCCGTTGCTTACTCCTGGCCCGTACGCTGGCACTGACCCGAGCGTCAGCACGTAGCCTGACCCTCCCAAGTTTCCGTGCCCTCACCTGTGCCCTAAGCCTTGCCGTTCGCTAACCCTAACCCTAGCCCGGAATAGAAACCCACCACCAGCCCTACACGGTACCTTACGCCGTACCATACTCCTGACCTCTACGGTGGCACTGACCTGTGCGTCAGCACGTAGCCTGACCCTCCCACGTTTCCGTACCCTCACCTGTGCCCTAAGCCTTGCCGTTCCCTAACCCTAACCCTAGCCCCGAATGCAAATCCACCACCAGCCCTACACTTTATCCTACGCCGTTGCCTACTCCTGGCCCGTACGCTGGCACTGACCCGTGCGTCAGCACGTAGCCCGACCCTCCCACATTTCTGTACCCTCACCTGTGCCCTAAGCCTTGCCGTTCCCTAACCCTAACCCTAGCCCGGAATAGAAACCCACCACCAGCCCTACACCTTTCCTTAAGCCGTTGCCTACTCCTGGCCCGTACGCTGGCACTGACCCGTGCGTCAGCACGTAGCCCGAACCTCCCACGTTTCTGTACCCTCACCTGTGCCCTAAGCCTTGCCGTTCCCTAACCCTAACCCTAGCCCGGAATAGAAACCCACCACAAGCCCTACACCTTACCTTAAGCCGTTGCCTACTCCTGGCCCGTACGCTGGCACTGACCCGTGTGTCAGCACGTAGCCTGACCCTCCCACGTTTCCGTACCCTCACCTGTGCCCTAAGCGTTGCCGTTCCCTAACCCTAACCCTAGCCCGGAATGGAAACCCACCACCAGCCCTACACTTTATCCTACGCCGTTGCCTACTCCTGGCCCGTATGCTGGCACTAACCCGTGCGTCAGCACGGGGCCCGAACCTCCCACGTTTCCGTACCCTCTCCTTTGCCCTAAGCCTTGCCGTTCCCTAACCCTAACCCTAGCCTGGAACGGAAATCAACCACAAGCCCTACACCTTACCTTACGCCGTACCCTACTCCTGGCCCGTACGTTGGCACTGACCAGTGCGTCAGCACGTAGCCTGACCCTCCCACGTTTCCGTACCCTCAGCTGTGCCCTAAGCCTTGCCGTTCCCTAACCCTAACCCTAGCCCGGAATGGAAACCCACCACCAGCCCTACACCTTACCTTACGCCGTACCCTATTCCTGGCCCGTACGCTGGCACTGAACCGTGCGTCAGCACGTAGCCTGACCCTCCCACGTTTCCGTACCCTCACTTGTGCCCTAAGCCTTGCCGTTCCCTAACCCTAACCCTAGCCCGGAATAGAAACCCACCACCAGCCCTACACTTTATCCTACGCCGTTGCCTACTCCTGCCCTGTACTCTGGCACTGCCCCGTGCATCAGCACGTAGCCTTACACTCTGGCGTTTCCGTATCCTCTCCTGTGCCGTAAGCCTTGCCGTTCCCTAACCCTAACCCTATCCCAGAACGCAAATCCACCACCAGCCTACACTTTATCCTACTCCGTTGCCTACTCCTGGCCCGTACGCTGGCACTGACCCGTGCGTCAGCACGTAGCACGAGCCTCCCACGTTTCCGTACCTTCACCTGTGCCCTAAGACTTGCCGTTCCCTAACCCTAACCCTAGCCCGGAACGGAAACCCACCACCAGCCCTACACCTTACCTTACGCCATAACCTACTCCTGACCTGAACGCTGGCACTGACCCGTGCGTCAGCACGAAGCCTGACCCTCCCACGTTTCCGTACCCTCACCTGTGCCCTATGCCTTGCCGTTCCCTAACCCTAACCCTAGCCCGGAATACAAACCCACCACCAGCCCTACACCTTACCTTACGCCGTACCCTACTCCTGACCTGTACGCTGGCACTGACCTGTGCGTCAGCACATAGCCTGACCCTCCCACGTTTCCGTACCCTCACCTGTGCCCTAAGCCTTGCCGTTCCCTCACCCTAACCCTAGCCCCGAACGCAAATCCACCACCAGCCCTACACTTTATCCTACGCCGTTGCCTGCTCCTGGCCCGTACGCCGGCACTGACCCGTGCGTCAGCACGTAGCCCGACCCTCCCACGTTTCTGTACCCTCACCTGTGCCCTAAGCCTTGCCGTTCCCTAACCCTAACCCTAGCCTGGAATAGAAACCCACCACCAGCCCTACACCTTACCTTAAGCCGTTGCCTACTCCTGGCCCGTACGCTGGCACTGACCCGTGCGTCAGCACGTAGCCCGACCCTCCCACGTTTCTGTACCCTCACCTGTGCCCTAAGCCTTGCCTTTCCCTAACCCTAACCCTAGCCCGGAATAGAAACCCACCACCAGCCCTACACCTTACCTTAATCGTTGCCTACTCCTGGCCCGTACGCTGGCACTGACCCATGCGTCAGCACGTAGCCCGACCCTCCCACGTTTCTGTACCCTCACCTGTGCCCTAAGCCTTGCTGTTCCCTAACCCTAACCCTAGCCCGGAATAGAAACCCACCACCAGCCCTACAACTTACCTTACGCCATACCCTACTCCTGACCCGTACGCTGGCACTGACCAGTGCGTCAGCACGTAGCCTGACCCTCCCACGTTTCCGTGCCCTCACCTGTGCCCTAAGCCTTGCCGTTCGCTAACCCTAACCCTAGCCCGGAATAGAAATCCACCACCAGCCCTACACGGTACCTTACGCCGTACCATACTCCTGACCTGTACGCTGGCACTGACCTGTGCGTCAGCACGTAGCCTGACCCTCCCACGATTCCGTAGCCTCACCTGTGCCCTAAGCCTTGCCGTTCCCTAACCCTAACCCTAGCCCCGAATGCAAATCCACCACCAGCCCTACACTTTATCCTACGCCGTTGCCTACTCCTGGCCCGTACGCTGGCACTGACCCGTGCGTCAGCACGTAGCCCGACCCTCCCACGTTTCTGTACCCTCACCTGTGCCCTAAGCCTTGCCGTTCCCTAACCCTAACCCTAGCCCGGAATAGAAACCCACCACCAGCCCTACACCTTACCTTAAGCCGTTGCCTACTCCTGGCCCGTACGCTGGCACTGACCCGTGCGTCAGCACGTAGCCCGAACCTCCCACGTTTCTGTACCCTCACCTGTGCCCTAAGCCTTGCCGTTCCCTAACCCTAACCCTAGCCCGGAATAGAAACCCACCACAAGCCCTACACCTTACCTTAAGCCGTTGCCTACTCCTGGCCCGTACGCTGGCACTGACCCGTGCGTCAGCACGTAGCCTGACCCTCCCACGTTTCCGTACCCTCACCTGTGCCCTAAGCGTTGCCGTTCCCTAACCCTAACCCTAGCCCGGAATGGAAACCCACCACCAGCCCTAAACTTTATCCTACGCCGTTGCCTACTCCTGGCCCGTATGCTGGCACTAACCCGTGCGTCAGCACGGGGCCCGAATCTCCCACGTTTCCGTACCCTCTCCTTTGCCCTAAGCCTTGCCGTTCCCTAACCCTAACCCTAGCCTGGAACGGAAATCAACCACAAGCCCTACACCTTACCTTACGCCGTACCCTACTCCTGGCCCGTACGTTGGCACTGACCAGTGCGTCAGCACGTAGCCTGACCCTCCCACGTTTCCGTACCCTCAACTGTGCCCTAAGCCTTGCCGTTCCCTAACCCTAACCCTAGCCCGGAATGGAAACCCACCACCAGCCCTACACCTTACCTTACGCCGTACCCTATTCCTGGCCCGTACGCTGGCACTGAACCGTGCGTCAGCACGTAGCCTGACCCTCCCACGTTTCCGTACCCTCACTTGTGCCCTAAGCCTTGCCGTTCCCTAACCCTAACCCTAGCCCGGAATAGAAACCCACCACCAGCCCTACACTTTATCCTACGCCGTTGCCTACTCCTGGCCTGTACTCTGGCACTGCCCCGTGCATCAGCAAGTAGCCTTACACTCTGGCGTTTCCGTACCCTCTCCTGTGCCGTAAGCCTTGCCGTTCCCTAACCCTAACCCTAGCCCAGAACGCAAATCCACCACCAGCCTACACTTTATCCTACGCCGTTACCTACTCCTGGCCCGTACGCTGGCACTGACCCGTGCGTCAGCACGTAGCACGAGCCTCCCACGTTTCCGTACCTTCACCTGTGCCCTAAGCCTTGCCGTTCCCTAACCCTAACCCTAGCCCGGAACGGAAACCCACCACCAGCCCTACACCTTACCTTACGCCATAACCTACTCCTGACCCGAACGCTGGAACTGACCCGTGCGTCAGCACGAAGCCTGACCCTCCCACGTTTCTGTACCCTCACCTGTGCCCTATGCCTTGCCGTTCCCTAACCCTAACCCTAGCCCGGAATAGAAACCCACCACCAGCCCTACACCTTACCTTACGCCGTACCCTACTCCTGACCTGTACGCTGGCACTGACCTGTGCGTCAGCACGTAGCCTGACCCTCCCACGTTTCCGTACCCTCACCTGTTCCCTAAGCCTTGCCGTTCCCTAACCCTAACCCTAGCCCCGAACGCAAATCCACCACCAGCCCTACACTTTATCCTACGCCGTTGCCTGCTCCTGGCCCGTACGCTGGCACTGACCCGTGCGTCAGCACGTAGCCCGACCCACCCACGTTTCTGTACCCTCACCTGTGCCCTAAGCCTTGCCGTTCCCTAACCCTAACCCTAGCCCGGAATAGAAACCCACCACCAGCCCTACACCTTACCTTAAGCCGTTGCCTACTCCTGGCCCGTACGCTGGCACTGACCCGTGCGTCAGCACGTAGCCCGACCCTTCCACGTTTCTGTACCCTCAGCTGTGCCCTAAGCCTTGCCATTCCCTAACCCTAACCCTAGCCCGGAATAGAAACCCACCACCAGCCCTACACCTTACCTTAAGCCGTTGCCTACTCCTGGCCCGTACGCTGGCACTGACCCATGCTTCAGCACGTAGCCTTACCCTCCCACGTTTCCGTACCCTCACCTGTGCCCTAAGCGTTGCCGTTTCCTAACCCTAACCCTAGCCCGGAATGGAAACCCACCACCAGCCCTACACTTCATCCTACGTTGTTGCCTACTCCTGACCCGTATGCTGGCACTGACCCGTGCGTCAGCACATAGCCCGACCCTCCCACGTTTCTGTACCCTCACCTGTGCCCTAAGCCTTGCCGTTCCCTAACCCTAACCCTAGCCCGGAATAGAAACCCACCACCAGCCCTACACCCTACCTTAAGCCGTTGCCTACTCCTGGCCCGTACGCTGGCACTGACCCATGCGTCAGCACGTAGCCTGACCCTCCCACGTTTCCGTACCCTCACCTGTGCCCTAAGCCTTGCCGTTCCCTAACCCTAACCCTAGCCCGGAATAGAAACCCACCACCAGCCCTACACTTTTCCTTACGCCGTACCCTACTCCTGACCTGTACGCTGGCACTGAGCTGTGCGTCAGCACGTAGCCTGACCCTGCCACGTTTCCGTACCCTCACCTGTGCCCTAAGCCTTGCCGTTCCCTTACCCTAACCCTAGCCCGGAACGCAAATCCACCACCAGCCATACACTTTATCCTACGCCGTTGCCTACTCCTGGCCCGTACGCTGGCACTGACACGTGCGTCAGCACGTAGCCCGACCCTCCCACGTTTCCGTACCCTCACCTGTGCCCTAAGCCTTGCCGTTCCCTAACCCTAACCCTAGCCTGGAACGGAAACCAACCACCAGCCCTACACCTTACCTTACGCCGTTGCTTACTCCTGGCCCGTACGCTGGCACTGACCCGTGCGTCAGCACGTAGCCTGACCCTCCCACGTTTCCGTAACCTCACCTGTGCCCTAAGCCTTGCCGTTCCCTAACCCTAACACTAGCCCGGAATGGAAATCAACCACCAGCCCTACACTTTATCCTACGCCGTTGCATACTCCTGGCCCGTACGCTGGCACTGACCCGTGCGTCAGCACGTAGCCCGACCCTCCCACGTTTCCGTACCCTCACCTGTGCCCTAAGCCTTGCCGTTCCCTAACCCTAACCCTAGCCTGGAACGGAAACCAACCACCAGCCCTACACCTTTCCTTACGCCGTTGCCTACTCCTGGCACGTATGCTGGCGCTGACCCGTGCGTCAGCACGTAGCCTGAACCTCCCACGTTTCCGTACCCTCACCTGTGCCCTAAGCCTTGCCTTTCCCTAATGCTAACCCTAGCCCGGAATGAAAACCCACCACCAGCCCTACACCTCACGCTACGCCATTGCCTAGTCCTGGCCTGTACTCTGGCACTGACCCGTGCATCAGCACGTAGCCTTACCCTCCCGCGTTTCCGTACCCTGACCTGTGACCTAAGCCTTGCCGTTCCCTAACCCTAACCCTAGCCCAGAACGCAAATCCACCACCAGCCGTACACTTTATCCTACGCCGTTGCCTACTCCTGCCCGTACGCTGGCACTGACCCGTGCGTCTGCACGTAGCCCGACCCTCCCACGGTTCCGTACCCTCACCTGTGCCCTAAGCCTTGCTGTTCCCTAACCCTAACCCTAGCCTGGAACGGAAAACAACCACCAGCCCTACACCTTACGTTACGCCGTTGCCTACACCTGGCCCGTACGCTGGCACTGACCCGTGCGTCAGCACGTAGCCTGACCCTCCCACGTTTCCGTACCCTCACCTGTGCCCTAAGCCTTGCCGTTCCCTAACCCTAACCCTAGCCCGGAATGGAAACCCACCACCAGCCCTACACCTTACCCTACGCCGTTGCCTACTCCTGGCCTGTACTCTGGCACTGCCCCGTGCATCAGCACGTAGCCTTACACTCTGGCGTTTCCGTACCCTCTCCTGTGCCCTAAGCCTTGCCGTTCCCTAACCCTAACCCTAGCCCAGAACGCAAATCCACCACCAGCCTACACTTTATCCTACGCCGTTGCCTACTCCTGGCCCGTACGCTGGCACTGACCCGTGCGTCAGCACGTAGCACGAGCCTCCCACGTTTCCGTACCTTCACCTGTGCCCTAAGCCTTGCCGTTCCCTAACCCTAACCCTAGCCCGGAACGGAAACCCACCACCAGCCTGACACCTTACATTACGCCGTACCCTATTCCTGGCCCGTACGCTGGCACTGAACCGTGCGTCAGCACGTAGCCTGACCCTCCCACGTTTCCGTACCCTCACCTGTGCCCTAAGCCATGCCGTTCCCTAACCCTAACCCTAGCCCGGAACGCAAATCCACCACCAGCCCTACACTTTATCCTACGCCGTTGCCTACTCCTGGCCCGTACGCTGGCACTGACCCGTGCGACAACACGTAGCCCGACCCTCCCACGTTTCCGTACCCTCACCTGTGCCCTAAGCCTTGCCGTTCCCTAACCCTAACCCTAGCCCGGAATAGAAACCCACCACCAGCCCTACACCTTACCTTACGCCATAACCTACTCCTGACCCTTACGCTGGCACTGACCCGTGCGTCAGCACGTAGACTGACCCTCCCACGTTTCCGTACCCTCACCTGTGCCCTATGCCTTGCCGTTGCCTAACCCTAACCCTAGCCTGGAATAGAAACCCACCACCAGCCCTACACCTTACCTTACGCCGTACCCTACTCCTGACCTGTACGCTGGCACTGACCTGTGCGTCAGCACGTAGCCTGACCCTCCCACGTTTCCGTACCCTCACCTGTGCCCTAAGCCTTGCAGTTCCCTAACCCTAACCCTAGCCCCGAACGCAAATCCACCACCAGCCGTACACTTTATCCTACGCCGTTGCCTACTCCTGCCCTGTACTCTGGCACTGCCCCGTGCATCAGCACGTAGCCTTACACTCTGGCGTTTCCGTACCCTCTCCTGTGCCGTAAGCCTTGCCGTTCCCTAACCCTAACCCTAGCCCAGAACGCAAATCCACCACCAGCCTACACTTTATCCTACGCCGTTGCCTACTCCTGGCCCGTACGCTGGCACTGACCCGTGCGTCAGCACGTAGCACGAGCCTCCCACGTTTCCATACCTTCACCTGTGCCCTAAGACTTGCCGTTACCTAACCCTAACCCTAGCCCGGAACGGAAACCCACCACCAGCCCTACACCTTACCTTACGCCATAACCTACTCCTGACCCGAACGCTGGCACTGACCCGTGCGTCAGCACGAAGCCTGACCCTCCCACGTTTCCGTACCCTCACCTGTGCCCTATGCCTTGCCGTTCCCTAACCCTAACCCTAGCCCGGAATACAAACCCACCACCAGCCCTACAGCTTACCTTACGCCGTACCCTACTCCTGACCTGTACGCTGGCACTGACCTGTGCGTCAGCACATAGCCTGACCCTCCCACGTTTCCGTACCCTCACCTGTGCCCTAAGCCTTGCCGTTCCCTAACCCTAACCCTAGCCCCGAACGCAAATCCACCACCAGCCCTACACTTTATCCTACGCCGTTGCCTGCTCCTGGCCCGTACGCTGGCACTGACCCGTGCGTCAGCACGTAGCCCGACCCTCCCACGTTTCTGTACCCTCACCTGTGCCCTAAGCCTTGCCGTTCCCTAACCCTAACCCTAGCCTGGAATAGAAACCCACCACCAGCCCTACACCTTACCTTAAGCCGTTGCCTACTCCTGGCCCGTACGCTGGCACTGACCCGTGCGTCAGCACGTAGCCCGACCCTCCCACGTTTCTGTACCCTCACCTGTGCCCTAAGCCTTGCCGTTCCCTAACCCTAACCCTAGCCCGGAATAGAAACCCACCACCAGCCCTACACCTTACCTTAAGCCGTTGCCTACTCCTGGCCCGTACGCTGGCACTGACCCATGCGTCAGCACGTAGCCCGACCCTCCCACGTTTCTGTACCCTCACCTGTGCCCTAAGCCTTGCCGTTCCCTAACCCTAACCCTAGCCCGGAATAGAAACCCACCACCAGCCCTACAACTTACCTTACGCCATACGCTACTCCTGACCCGTACGCTGGCACTGACCAGTGCGTCAGCACGTAGCCTGACCCTCCCACGTTTCCGTGCCCTCACCTGTGCCCTAAGCCTTGCCGTTCGCTAACCCTAACCCTAGCCCGGAATAGAAATCCACCACCAGCCCTACACGGTACCTTACGCCGTACCATACTCCTGACCTGTACGCTGGCACTGACCTGTGCGTCAGCACGTAGCCTGACCCTCCCACGTTTCCGTAGCCTCACCTGTGCCCTAAGCCTTGCCGTTCCCTAACCCTAACCCTAGCCCCGAATGCAAATCCACCACCAGCCCTACACTTTATCCTACGCCGTTGCCTACTCCTGGCCCGTACGCTGGCACTGACCCGTGCGTCAGCACGTAGCCCGACCCTCCCACGTTTCCGTACCCTCACCTGTGCCCTAAGCCTTGTCATTCCCTAACCCTAACCCTAGCCCGGAACGCAAATCCACCACCAGCCATACACTTTATCCTACGCCGTTGCCTACTCCTGGCCCGTACGCTGGCACTGACACGTGCGTCAGCACGTAGCCCGACCCTCCCACGTTTCCGTACCCTCACCTGTGCCCTAAGCCTTGCCGTTCCCTAACCCTAACCCAAGCCTGGAACGGAAACCAACCACGAGCCCTACACCTTACCTTACGCCGTTGCTTACTCCTGGCCCGTACGCTGGCACTGACCCGAGCGTCAGCACGTAGCCTGACCCTCCCACGTTTCCGTAACCTCACCTGTGCCCTAAGCCTTGCCGTTCCCTAACCCTAACACTAGCCCGGAACGGAAATCAACCACCAGCCCTACACTTTATCCTACGCCGTTGCCTACTCCTGGCCCGTACGCTGGCACTGACCCGTGCGTCAGCACGTAGCCCGACCCTCCCACGTTTCTGTACCCTCACCTGTGCCCTAAGCCTTGCCGTTCCCTAACCCTAACCCTAGCCCGGAATAGAAACCCACCACCAGCCCTACACCTTACCTTACGCCATACCCTACTCCTGACCCGTACGCTGGCACTGACCCGTGCGTCAGCACGTCGCCTGACTCTCCCACGTTTCCGTGCCCTCACCTGTGCCCTAAGCCTTGCCGTTCGCTAACCCTAACCCTAGCCCGGAATAGAAACCCACCACCAGCCCTACACGGTACCTTACGCCGTACCATACTCCTGACCTCTACGCTGGCACTGACCTGTGCGTCAGCACGTAGCCTGACCCTCCCACGTTTCCGTACCCTCACCTGTGCCCTAAGCCTTGCCGTTCCCTAACCCTAACCCTAGCCCCGAATGCAAATCCACCACCAGCCCTACACTTTATCCTACGCCGTTGCCTACTCCTGGCCCGTACGCTGGCACTGACCCGTGCGTCAGCACGTAGCCCGACCCTCCCACATTTCTGTACCCTCACCTGTGCCCTAAGCCTTGCCGTTCCCTAACCCTAACCCTAGCCCGGAATAGAAACCCACCACCAGCCCTACACCTTTCCTTAAGCCGTTGCCTACTCCTGGCCCGTACGCTGGCACTGACCCGTGCGTCAGCACGTAGCCCGAACCTCCCACGTTTCTGTACCCTCACCTGTGCCCTAAGCCTTGCCGTTCCCTAACCCTAACCCTAGCCCGGAATAGAAACCCACCACAAGCCCTACACCTTACCTTAAGCCGTTGCCTACTCCTGGCCCGTACGCTGGCACTGACCCGTGTGTCAGCACGTAGCCTGACCCTCCCACGTTTCCGTACCCTCACCTGTGCCCTAAGCGTTGCCGTTCCCTAACCCTAACCCTAGCCCGGAATGGAAACCCACCACCAGCCCTACACTTTATCCTACGCCGTTGCCTACTCCTGGCCCGTATGCTGGCACTAACCCGTGCGTCAGCACGGGGCCCGAACCTCCCACGTTTCCGTACCCTCTCCTTTGCCCTAAGCCTTGCCGTTCCCTAACCCTAACCCTAGCCTGGAACGGAAATCAACCACAAGCCCTACACCTTACCTTACGCCGTACCCTACTCCTGGCCCGTACGTTGGCACTGACCAGTGCGTCAGCACGTAGCCTGACCCTCCCACGTTTCCGTACCCTCAGCTGTGCCCTAAGCCTTGCCGTTCCCTAACCCTAACCCTAGCCCGGAATGGAAACCCACCACCAGCCCTACACCTTACCTTACGCCGTACCCTATTCCTGGCCCGTACGCTGGCACTGAACCGTGCGTCAGCACGTAGCCTGACCCTCCCACGTTTCCGTACCCTCACTTGTGCCCTAAGCCTTGCCGTTCCCTAACCCTAACCCTAGCCCGGAATAGAAACCCACCACCAGCCCTACACTTTATCCTACGCCGTTGCCTACTCCTGGCCTGTACTCTGGCACTGCCCCGTGCATCAGCACGTAGCCTTACACTCTGGCGTTTCCGTACCCTCTCCTGTGCCGTAAGCCTTGCCGTTCCCTAACCCTAACCCTAGCCCAGAACGCAAATCCACCACCAGCCTACACTTTATCCTACTCCGTTGCCTACTCCTGGCCCGTACGCTGGCACTGACCCGTGCGTCAGCACGTAGCACGAGCCTCCCACGTTTCCGTACCTTCACCTGTGCCCTAAGACTTGCCGTTCCCTAACCCTAACCCTAGCCCGGAACGGAAACCCACCACCAGCCCTACACCTTACCTTACGCCATAACCTACTCCTGACCCGAACGCTGGCACTGACCCGTGCGTCAGCACGAAGCCTGACCCTCCCACGTTTCCGTACCCTCACCTGTGCCCTATGCCTTGCCGTTCCCTAACCCTAACCCTAGCCCGGAATACAAACCCACCACCAGCCCTACACCTTACCTTACGCCGTACCCTACTCCTGACCTGTACGCTGGCACTGACCTGTGCGTCAGCACATAGCCTGACCCTCCCACGTTTCCGTACCCTCACCTGTGCCCTAAGCCTTGCCGTTCCCTCACCCTAACCCTAGCCCCGAACGCAAATCCACCACCAGCCCTACACTTTATCCTACGCCGTTGCCTGCTCCTGGCCCGTACGCCGGCACTGACCCGTGCGTCAGCACGTAGCCCGACCCTCCCACGTTTCTGTACCCTCACCTGTGCCCTAAGCCTTGCCGTTCCCTAACCCTAACACTAGCCTGGAATAGAAACCCACCACCAGCCCTACACCTTACCTTAAGCCGTTGCCTACTCCTGGCCCGTACGCTGGCACTGACCCGTGCGTCAGCACGTAGCCCGACCCTCCCACGTTTCTGTACCCTCACCTGTGCCCTAAGCCTTGCCTTTCCCTAACCCTAACCCTAGCCCGGAATAGAAACCCACCACCAGCCCTACACCTTACCTTAAGCCGTTGCCTACTCCTGGCCCGTACGCTGGCACTGACCCATGCGTCAGCACGTAGCCCGACCCTCCCACGTTTCTGTACCCTCACCTGTGCCCTAAGCCTTGCCGTTCCCTAACCCTAACCCTAGCCCGGAATAGAAACCCACCACCAGCCCTACAACTTACCTTACGCCATACCCTACTCCTGACCCGTACGCTGGCACTGACCAGTGCGTCAGCACGTAGCCTGACCCTCCCACGTTTCCGTGCCCTCACCTGTGCCCTAAGCCTTGCCGTTCGCTAACCCTAACCCTAGCCCGGAATAGAAATCCACCACCAGCCCTACACGGTACCTTACGCCGTACCATACTCCTGACCTGTACGCTGGCACTGACCTGTGCGTCAGCACGTAGCCTGACCCTCCCACGTTTCCGTAGCCTCACCTGTGCCCTAAGCCTTGCCGTTCCCTAACCCTAACCCTAGCCCCGAATGCAAATCCACCACCAGCCCTACACTTTATCCTACGCCGTTGCCTACTCCTGGCCCGTACGCTGGCACTGACCCGTGCGTCAGCACGTAGCCCGACCCTCCCACGTTTCTGTACCCTCACCTGTGCCCTAAGCCTTGCCGTTCCCTAACCCTAACCCTAGCCCGGAATAGAAACCCACCACCAGCCCTACACCTTACCTTAAGCCGTTGCCTACTCCTGGCCCGTACGCTGGCACTGACCCGTGCGTCAGCACGTAGCCCGAACCTCCCACGTTTCTGTACCCTCACCTGTGCCCTAAGCCTTGCGGTTCCCTAACCCTAACCCTAGCCCGGAATAGAAACCCACCACAAGCCCTACACCTTACCTTAAGCCGTTGCCTACTCCTGGCCCGTACGCTGGCACTGACCCGTGCGTCAGCACGTAGCCTGACCCTCCCACGTTTCCGTACCCTCACCTGTGCCCTAAGCGTTGCCGTTCCCTAACCCTAACCCTAGCCCGGAATGGAAACCCACCACCAGCCCTAAACTTTATCCTACGCCGTTGCCTACTCCTGGCCCGTATGCTGGCACTAACCCGTGCGTCAGCACGGGGCCCGAATCTCCCACGTTTCCGTACCCTCTCCTTTGCCCTAAGCCTTGCCGTTCCCTAACCCTAACCCTAGCCTGGAACGGAAATCAACCACAAGCCCTACACCTTACCTTACGCCGTACCCTACTCCTGGCCCGTACGTTGGCACTGACCAGTGCGTCAGCACGTAGCCTGACCCTCCCACGTTTCCGTACCCTCAACTGTGCCCTAAGCCTTGCCGTTCCCTAACCCTAACCCTAGCCCGGAATGGAAACCCACCACCAGCCCTACACCTTACCTTACGCCGTACCCTATTCCTGGCCCGTACGCTGGCACTGAACCGTGCGTCAGCACGTAGCCTGACCCTCCCACGTTTCCGTACCCTCACTTGTGCCCTAAGCCTTGCCGTTCCCTAACCCTAACCCTAGCCCGGAATAGAAACCCACCACCAGCCCTACACTTTATCCTACGCCGTTGCCTACTCCTGGCCTGTACTCTGGCACTGCCCCGTGCATCAGCACGTAGCCTTACACTCTGGCGTTTCCGTACCCTCTCCTGTGCCGTAAGCCTTGCCGTTCCCTAACCCTAACCCTAGCCCAGAACGCAAATCCACCACCAGCCTACACTTTATCCTACGCCGTTACCTACTCCTGGCCCGTACGCTGGCACTGACCCGTGCGTCAGCACGTAGCACGAGCCTCCCACGTTTCCGTACCTTCACCTGTGCCCTAAGCCTTGCCGTTCCCTAACCCTAACCCTAGCCCGGAACGGAAACCCACCACCAGCCCTACACCTTACCTTACGCCATAACCTACTCCTGACCCGAACGCTGGAACTGACCCGTGCGTCAGCACGAAGCCTGACCCTCCCACGTTTCTGTACCCTCACCTGTGCCCTATGCCTTGCCGTTCCCTAACCCTAACCCTAGCCCGGAATAGAAACCCACCACCAGCCCTACACCTTACCTTACGCCGTACCCTACTCCTGACCTGTACGCTGGCACTGACCTGTGCGTCAGCACGTAGCCTGACCCTCCCACGTTTCCGTACCCTCACCTGTTCCCTAAGCCTTGCCGTTCCCTAACCCTAACCCTAGCCCCGAACGCAAATCCACCACCAGCCCTACACTTTATCCTACGCCGTTGCCTGCTCCTGGCCCGTACGCTGGCACTGACCCGTGCGTCAGCACGTAGCCCGACCCACCCACGTTTCTGTACCCTCACCTGTGCCCTAAGCCTTGCCGTTCCCTAACCCTAACCCTAGCCCGGAATAGAAACCCACCACCAGCCCTACACCTTACCTTAAGCCGTTGCCTACTCCTGGCCCGTACGCTGGCACTGACCCGTGCGTCAGCACGTAGCCCGACCCTTCCACGTTTCTGTACCCTCACCTGTGCCCTAAGCCTTGCCATTCCCTAACCCTAACCCTAGCCCGGAATAGAAACCCACCACCAGCCCTACACCTTACCTTAAGCCGTTGCCTACTCCTGGCCCGTACGCTGGCACTGACCCATGCTTCAGCACGTAGCCTTACCCTCCCACGTTTCCGTACCCTCACCTGTGCCCTAAGCGTTGCCGTTTCCTAACCCTAACCCTAGCCCGGAATGGAAACCCACCACCAGCCCTACACTTCATCCTACGTTGTTGCCTACTCCTGACCCGTATGCTGGCACTGACCCGTGCGTCAGCACATAGCCCGACCCTCCCACGTTTCTGTACCCTCACCTGTGCCCTAAGCCTTGCCGTTCCCTAACCCTAACCCTAGCCCGGAATAGAAACCCACCACCAGCCCTACACCCTACCTTAAGCCGTTGCCTACTCCTGGCCCGTACGCTGGCACTGACCCATGCGTCAGCACGTAGCCTGACCCTCCCACGTTTCCGTACCCTCACCTGTGCCCTAAGCCTTGCCGTTCCCTAACCCTAACCCTAGCCCGGAATAGAAACCCACCACCAGCCCTACACTTTTCCTTACGCCGTACCCTACTCCTGACCTGTACGCTGGCACTGAGCTGTGCGTCAGCACGTAGCCTGACCCTGCCACGTTTCCGTACCCTCACCTGTGCCCTAAGCCTTGCCGTTCCCTTACCCTAACCCTAGCCCGGAACGCAAATCCACCACCAGCCATACACTTTATCCTACGCCGTTGCCTACTCCTGGCCCGTACGCTGGCACTGACACGTGCGTCAGCACGTAGCCCGACCCTCCCACGTTTCCGTACCCTCACCTGTGCCCTAAGCCTTGCCGTTCCCTAACCCTAACCCTAGCCTGGAACGGAAACCAACCACCAGCCCTACACCTTACCTTACGCCGTTGCTTACTCCTGGCCCGTACGCTGGCACTGACCCGTGCGTCAGCACGTAGCCTGACCCTCCCACGTTTCCGTAACCTCACCTGTGCCCTAAGCCTTGCCGTTCCCTAACCCTAACACTAGCCCGGAATGGAAATCAACCACCAGCCCTACACTTTATCCTACGCCGTTGCATACTCCTGGCCCGTACGCTGGCACTGACCCGTGCGTCAGCACGTAGCCCGACCCTCCCACGTTTCCGTACCCTCACCTGTGCCCTAAGCCTTGCCGTTCCCTAACCCTAACCCTAGCCTGGAACGGAAACCAACCACCAGCCCTACACCTTTCCTTACGCCGTTGCCTACTCCTGGCACGTATGCTGGCGCTGACCCGTGCGTCAGCACGTAGCCTGAACCTCCCACGTTTCCGTACCCTCACCTGTGCCCTAAGCCTTGCCTTTCCCTAATGCTAACCCTAGCCCGGAATGAAAACCCACCACCAGCCCTACACCTCACGCTACGCCATTGCCTAGTCCTGGCCTGTACTCTGGCACTGACCCGTGCATCAGCACGTAGCCTTACCCTCCCGCGTTTCCGTACCCTGACCTGTGCCCTAAGCCTTGCCGTTCCCTAACCCTAACCCTAGCCCAGAACGCAAATCCACCACCAGCCGTACACTTTATCCTACGCCGTTGCCTACTCCTGCCCGTACGCTGGCACTGACCCGTGCGTCTGCACGTAGCCCGACCCTCCCACGGTTCCGTACCCTCACCTGTGCCCTAAGCCTTGCTGTTCCCTAACCCTAACCCTAGCCTGGAACGGAAAACAACCACCAGCCCTACACCTTACCTTACGCCGTTGCCTACACCTGGCCCGTACGCTGGCACTGACCCGTGCGTCAGCACGTAGCCTGACCCTCCCACGTTTCCGTACCCTCACCTGTGCCCTAAGCCTTGCCGTTCCCTAACCCTAACCCTAGCCCGGAATGGAAACCCACCACCAGCCCTACACCTTACCCTACGCCGTTGCCTACTCCTGGCCTGTACTCTGGCACTGCCCCGTGCATCAGCACGTAGCCTTACACTCTGGCGTTTCCGTACCCTCTCCTGTGCCCTAAGCCTTGCCGTTCCCTAACCCTAACCCTAGCCCAGAACGCAAATCCACCACCAGCCTACACTTTATCCTACGCCGTTGCCTACTCCTGGCCCGTACGCTGGCACTGACCCGTGCGTCAGCACGTAGCACGAGCCTCCCACGTTTCCGTACCTTCACCTGTGCCCTAAGCCTTGCCGTTCCCTAACCCTAACCCTAGCCCGGAACGGAAACCCACCACCAGCCTGACACCTTACATTACGCCGTACCCTATTCCTGGCCCGTACGCTGGCACTGAACCGTGCGTCAGCACGTAGCCTGACCCTCCCACGTTTCCGTACCCTCACCTGTGCCCTAAGCCATGCCGTTCCCTAACCCTAACCCTAGCCCGGAACGCAAATCCACCACCAGCCCTACACTTTATCCTACGCCGTTGCCTACTCCTGGCCCGTACGCTGGCACTGACCCGTGCGACAACACGTAGCCCGACCCTCCCACGTTTCCGTACCCTCACCTGTGCCCTAAGCCTTGCCGTTCCCTAACCCTAACCCTAGCCCGGAATAGAAACCCACCACCAGCCCTACACCTTACCTTACGCCATAACCTACTCCTGACCCTTACGCTGGCACTGACCCGTGCGTCAGCACGTAGACTGACCCTCCCACGTTTCCGTACCCTCACCTGTGCCCTATGCCTTGCCGTTGCCTAACCCTAACCCTAGCCTGGAATAGAAACCCACCACCAGCCCTACACCTTACCTTACGCCGTACCCTACTCCTGACCTGTACGCTGGCACTGACCTGTGCGTCAGCACGTAGCCTGACCCTCCCACGTTTCCGTACCCTCACCTGTGCCCTAAGCCTTGCAGTTCCCTAACCCTAACCCTAGCCCCGAACGCAAATCCACCACCAGCCCTACACTTTATCCTACGCCGTTGCCTACTCCTGGCCCGTACGCTGGCACTGACCCGTGCGTCAGCACATAGCCCGACCCTCCCACGTTTCTGTACCCTCACCTGTGCCCTAAGCCTTGCAGTTCCCTAACCCTAACCCTAGCCCGGAATAGAAACCCACCACCAGCCCTAAACCTTACCTTAAACCGTTGCCTACTCCTGGCCCGTACGCTGGCACTGACCCGTGCGTCAGCACGTAGCCCGACCCTCCCACGTTTCTGTACCCTCACCTGTGCCCTAAGCCTTGCCGTTCCCTAACCCTAACCCTAGCCCGGAATAGAAACCCACCACCAGCCCTACACCTTACCTTAAGCCGTTGCCTACTCCTGGCCCGTACGCTGGCACTGACCCGTGCGTCAGCACGTAGCCTGACCCTCCCACGTTTCCGTACCCTCACCAGTGCCCTAAGCGTTGCCGTTCCCTAACCCTAACCCTAGCCCGGAATGGAAACCCACCACCAGCCCTACACTTTATCCTACGCCGTTGCCTACTCCTGACCCGTATGCTGGCACTGACCCGTGCGTCAGCACGTAGCCTGACCCTCCAACGTTTCCGTACCCTCACCTGTGCCCTAAGCCTTGCCGTTCCCTAACCCTAACCCTAGCCGGGAATAGAAAGCCAACACCAGCCCTACACCTTACCTTACGCCGTACCCTACTCCTGACCCGTACGCTGGCACTGACACGTGCGTCAGCACGTAGCCTGACCCTCCCACGTTTCCGTACCCTCACCTGTGCCCTAAGTCTTGCCGTTCCCTAACCCTAAACCTAGCCCGGAATAGAAACCCACCACCAGCCCTACACTTTTCCTTACGCCGTACCCTACTCCTGACCTGTACGCTGGCACTGACCTGTGCGTCATCACGTAGCCTGACCCTCCCACGTTTCCGTACCCTCACCTGTGCCCTAAGCCTTGCCGTTCCCTAACCCTAACCCTAGCCCGGAATAGAAACCCACCACCAGCCCTACACCTTACCTTAAGCCGTTGCCTACTCCTGGCCCGTACGCTGGCACTGACCCGTGCGTCAGCACGTAGCCCGACCCTCCCACGTTTCTGTACCCTCACCTGTGCCCTAAGCCTTGCCGATCCCTAACCCTAACCCTAGCCCGGAATAGAAACCCACCACCAGCCCTACACCTTACCTTAAGCCGTTGCCTACTCCTGGCCCGTACGCTGGCACTGACCCGTGCGTCAGCACGTAGCCCGACCCTCCCACGTTTCTGTACCCTCACCTGTGCCCTAAGCCTTGCCGTTCCCTAACCCTAACCCTAGCCCGGAATAGAAACCCACCACCAGCCCTACACCTTACCTTAAGCCGTTGCCTACTCCTGGCCCGTACGCTGGCACTGACCCATGCGTCAGCACGTAGCCTTACCCTCCCACGTTTCCGTACCCTCACCTGTGCCCTAAGCGTTGCCGTTCCCTAACCCTAGCCCTAGCCCGGAATGGAAACCCACCACCAGCCCTACACTTCATCCTACGTTGTTGCCTACTCCTGACCCGTATGCTGGCACTGACCCGTGCGTCAGCACGTAGCCCGACCCTCCCACGTTTCCGTACCCTCACCTGTGCCCTAAGCCTTGCCGTTCCCTAACCCTAACCCTAGCCCGGAATAGAAACCCACCACCAGCCCTACACCCTACCTTAAGCCGTTGCCTACTCCTGGTCCGTACGCTGGCACTGACCCATGCGTCAGCACGTAGCCTGACCCTCCCACGTTTCCGTACCCTCACCTGTGCCCTAAGCCTTGCCGTTCCCTAACCCTAACCCTAGCCCGGAATAGAAACCCACCACCAGCCCTACACCTTACCTTACGCCGTACCCTACTCCTGACCCGTACGCTGGCACTGACACGTGCGTCAGCACGTAGCCTGACCCTCCAACGTTTCCGTACCCTCACCTGTGCCCTAAGCCTTGCCGTTCCCTAACCCTAACCCTAGCCCGGAATAGAAACCCACCACCAGCCCTACACTTTTTCTTACGCCGTACCCTACTCCTGACCTGTACGCTGGCACTGAGCTGTGCGTCAGCACGTAGCGTGACCCTGCCACGTTTCCGTACCCTCACCTGTGCCCTAAGCCTTGCCGTTCCCTTACCCTAACCCTAGCCCGGAACGCAAATCCACCACCAGCCATACACTTTATCCTACGCCGTTGCCTACTCCTGGCCCGTACGCTGGCACTGACACGTGCGTCAGCACGTAGCCCGACCCTCCCACGTTTCCGTACACTCACCTGTGCCCTAAGCCTTGCCGTTCCCTAACCCTAACCCTAGCCTG
>NW_027672273.1:0-149000 GCF_964165515.1 Mesoplodon bidens
GGGCTCGAGGAAGAGAAGCCGTTTTCTATAAATAAACAGGGTGCTTCCAGAGTCCCGGGAAGAGCTCATCCTGTCACGCTCTAGGGCGAAAGGGAAGCTCGATGTGAGTACTTACCTCCAGGTAAGGCCTTCTAATAGCCCTGCAGAGGCGGAAGCTTCGAGCGGTTTCCACGAGGCCTTAGTCGCAGTTCTGCTTTATTTTCACCTTCGGACGCTTTTCAAGACGCGTAAGGCCCTCGCGGGGCGCCCTGTTCCCGACAAGGACCCTGAGTACCGGCAGGCTCCCCCGGCCTGCAAAGAAAGTGCCCGGGCCGAAAGCCCTTCCCGCTCACTCTGTGTTTGCCGAGTGCAGGGCAACACACGGCACTCCTCCGGGCGAGAGGTCGCTTTCCCCAGCGCTCCAACGTCTCCAGGAAAACTCTTCTCTGGCGTCCCCCATGCCAGGCAAATCTGCCTCACTGTCCTCGACTGAGCTGCACGGGGAAACCCAAACTGCTTGGCATTCCTTCTAGGCACTCATACCTGAAGACCCCATACTTGCAGGAGAAAGCCGGCTTGCCTTCCCACTGCTACTAGAGCAGAGCTCTGCCTGTTACACTGCAGGCTCTCCGAAGAGGCTGAGGCCCGATAGCCTCCCTGGTGCATTCCTTGGATGAGCGAGTTAGCTACAGGCAGAACACCCCGTGAAGAAAAGTGGATTCAGGGAGGGGACCTGTGTGTAGCTAGAGCCTCTTTGGACGAGCTACGGATCACAAGGCGGTATTCAGCGTGTTGACTAGAAGTGGGGGCCTGAGGACCCAAGCCTTGCCTTGTCATTTTTAAAGCACCATTCATGCTGCCTTGAAGCTGCCTGAATAAAACCGATTAGGACGGTCTCCTAGTCGCTGGAGTCAGGGCTCGAGGAAGAGAAGCCGTTTTCTATAAATAAACAGGGTGCTTCCAGAGTCCCGGGAAGAGCTCATCCTGTCACGCTCTAGGGCGAAAGGGAAGCTCGATGTGAGTACTTACCTCCAGGTAAGGCCTTCTAATAGCCCTGCAGAGGCGGAAGCTTCGAGCGGTTTCCACGAGGCCTTAGTCGCAGTTCTGCTTTATTTTCACCTTCGGACGCTTTTCAAGACGCGTAAGGCCCTCGCGGGGCGCCCTGTTCCCGACAAGGACCCTGAGTACCGGCAGGCTCCCCCGGCCTGCAAAGAAAGTGCCCGGGCCGAAAGCCCTTCCCGCTCACTCTGTGTTTGCCGAGTGCAGGGCAACACACGGCACTCCTCCGGGCGAGAGGTCGCTTTCCCCAGCGCTCCAACGTCTCCAGGAAAACTCTTCTCTTGCGTCCCCCATGCCAGGCAAATCTGCTTCACTGTCCTCGAATGAGCTGCACGGGGAAACCCAAACTGCTTGGCATTCCTTCTAGGCACTCATACCTGAAGACCCCATAGCTGCAGGAGAAAGCCGGCTTGCCTTCCCACTGCCACTAGAGCAGAGCTCTGCCTGTTACATTGCAGGCTCTCCGAAGAGGCTGAGGCCCGATAGGCTCCCTGGTGCATTCCTTGGATGAGCCAGTTAGCAACAGGCAGAACACCCCGTGAAGAAAAGTGGATTCAGGGAGGGGACCTGTGTGTAGCTAGAGCCTCTTTGGACGAGCTACGAATCACAAGGCGGTAGTCAGCGTGTTGACTGGAAGTGGGGGCCTGAGTACCCAAGGCTTGCCTTCTCATTTTTATAGCACCATACATGCTGCCTTGAAGCTACCTGCATAAAACCGTTTGGGATGGGCCCCTAGTCGCTGGAGTCAGGGCTCGTGGTAGAGAAGCCGTTTTCTATAAATAAACTGGTAGCTTCCAGAGTCCCGGGAAGAGCTCTTCCTGCCACGCTCTAGGGCGAAAGGGAAGCTCGATGTGAGTACTTACCTCTATGTAAGGCCTTCTAATAGCCCTGCTGAGGAAGAAGCTTCAAGCGGTTTCCACGAGGCCTTAGTCGCAGTTCTGCTTTATTTTCACCTTCGGACGCTTTTCAAGACGCGTAAGGCCCAGGCAGGGTGCCCTGTTCCCGACAAGGACACTGAGTACCGGCAGGCTCCCCTGGCCTGCAAAGAAAGTGCCCGGGCCGAAAGCCCTTCCCGCTCACTCTGTGTTTGTCGAGTGCAGGGCAACACAAGGCACTCCTCCGGGCGAGAGGTCGCTTTCTCCAGCGCTCCAACGGCTCCAGGAAAACTCTTCTCTGGCGTCCCCCATGCCATGCAAATCTGCCTCACTGTCCTCGACTGAGCTGCACGGGGAAACCCAAACTGCTTGGCATTCCTTCTAGGCACTCATACCTGAAGACCCCATACCTGCAGGAGAAAGCCTGCTTGCCTTCCCACTGCTACTAGAGCAGAGCTCTGCCTGTTACACTGCAGGCTCTCTGAAGAGGCTGAGGCCCGATAGCCTCCCAGGTGCATTCCTTGGAAGAGCGAGTTAGCTACAGGCAGAACACCCCGTGAAGAAAAGCGGATTCAGGGAGGGGACCTGTGTGTAGCTAGAGCCTCTTTGGACGAGCTACGAATCACACGGCGGTAGTCAGCGTGTTGACTGGAAGTGGGGGCCTGAGGAGCCAAGCCTTGCCTTCTCATTTTTATAGCACCATTCATGCTGCCTTGAAGGTACCTGCATAAAACCGTTTGGGATGGCCCCTAGTCGCTGGAGTCAGGGCTCGTGGAAGAGAAGCCGTTTTCTATAAATAAACTGGGTGCTTCCAGAGTCCCGGGAAGAGCTCTTCCTGCCACGCTCTAGGGCGAAAGGGAAGCTCGATGTGAGTACTTACCTCTATGTAAGGCCTTCTAATAGCCCTGCTGAGGAAGAAGCTTCAAGCGGTTTCCACGAGGCCTTAGTCGCAATTCTGCTTTATTTTCACCTTCGGACGCTTTTCAAGACGCGTAAGGCCCAGGCAGGGTGCACTGTTCCCGACAAGGACACTGAGTACCGGCAGGCTCCCCCGGCCTGCAAAGAGAGTGCCCGGGCCGAAAGCCCTTCCCGCTCACTCTGTGTTTGCCGAGTGCAGGGCAACACACGGCACTCCTCCGGGCGAGAGATCGCTTTCCCCAGCGCTCCAACGTCTCCAGGAAAACTCTTCTCTGGCGTCCCCCATGCCATGCAAATCTGCCTCACTGTCCTCGACTGAGCTGCACGGGGAAACCCAAACTGCTTGGCATTCCTTCTAGGCACTCATACCTGAAGACCCATACTTGCAGGAGAAAGCCGGCTTGCCTTCCCACTTCCACTAGAGCAGAGCTCTGCCTGTTACACTGCAGGCTCTCCGAAGAGGCTGAGGCCCGATAGCCTCCCTGGTGCATTCCTTGCATGAGCGAGTTAGCTACAGGCAGAACACCCCGTGAAGAAAAGTGGATTCAGGGAGGGGACCTGTGTGTAGCTAGAGCCTCTTTGGACGAGCTACGAATCACAAGGCGGTAGTCAGCGTGTTGACTGGAAGTGGGGGCCTGAGGACCCTAGCCTTGCCTTCTCATTTTTAAAGCACCATTCATGCTGCCTTGAAGCTGCCTGCATAAAACCGATTAGGACGGGCCCCTATTCGCTGGAGTCAGGGCTCGAGGAAGAGAAGCCGTTTTCTATAAATAAACAGGGTGCTTCCAGAGTCCCGGGAAGACCTCATCCTGTCACGCTCTAGGGCGAAAGGGAAGCTCGATGTGAGTACTTACCTCCAAGTAAGGCCTTCTAATAGCCTTGCTGAGGCGGAAGCTTCGAGCGGTTTCCACGAGGCCTTAGACGCAGTTCTGCTTTATTTTCACCTTCGTACGCTTTTCAAGACGCGTAAGGCACAGGCAGGGTGCCCTGTTCCCGACAAGGACACTGAGTACCGCCAGGCTCCCCCGGCCTGCAAAGAAAGTGCCCGGGCCGAAAGCCCTTCCCGCTCACTCTGTGTTTGCCGAGTGCAGGGCAACACACGGCACTCCTCCGGGCGAGAGGTCGCTTTCCCCAGCGCTCCAACGTCTCCAGGAAAACTCTTCTCTGGCGTCCCCCATGCCAGGCAAATCTGCTTCACTGTCCTCGAATGAGCTGCACGGGGAAACCCAAACTGCTTGGCATTCCTTCTAGGCACTCATACCTGAAGACCCCATACCTGCAGGAGAAAGCCGGCTTGCCTTCCCACTGCCACTAGAGCAGAGCTCTGCCTGTTACACTGCAGGCTCTCCGAAGAGGCTGAGGCCCGATAGCCTCCCTGGTGCATTCCTTGGATGAGCGAGTTAGCTACAGGCAGAACACCCCGTGAAGAAAAGTGGATTCAGGGAGGGGACCTGTGTGTAGCTAGAGCCTCTTTGGACGAGCTACGGATCACAAGGCGGTATTCAGCGTGTTGACTAGAAGTGGGGGCCTGAGGACCCAAGCCTTGCCTTGTCATTTTTAAAGCACCATTCATGCTGCCTTGAAGCTGCCTGAATAAAACCGATTAGGACGGTCTCCTAGTCGCTGGAGTCAGGGCTCGAGGAAGAGAAGCCGTTTTCTATAAATAAACAGGGCGCTTCCAGAGTCCCGGGAAGAGCTCATCCTGTCACGCTCTAGGGCGAAAGGGAAGCTCGATGTGAGTACTTACCTCCAGGTAAGGCCTTCTAATAGCCCTGCAGAGGCGGAAGCTTCGAGCGGTTTCCACGAGGCCTTAGTCGCAGTTCTGCTTTATTTTCACCTTCGGACGCTTTTCAAGACGCGTAAGGCCCTCGCGGGGCGCCCTGTTCCCGACAAGGACCCTGAGTACCGGCAGGCTCCCCCGGCCTGCAAAGAAAGTGCCCGGGCCGAAAGCCCTTCCCGCTCACTCTGTGTTTGCCGAGTGCAGGGCAACACACGGCACTCCTCCGGGCGAGAGGTCGCTTTCCCCAGCGCTCCAACGTCTCCAGGAAAACTCTTCTCTTGCGTCCCCCATGCCAGGCAAATCTGCTTCACTGTCCTCGAATGAGCTGCACGGGGAAACCCAAACTGCTTGGCATTCCTTCTAGGCACTCATACCTGAAGACCCCATAGCTGCAGGAGAAAGCCGGCTTGCCTTCCCACTGCCACTAGAGCAGAGCTCTGCCTGTTACATTGCAGGCTCTCCGAAGAGGCTGAGGCCCGATAGGCTCCCTGGTGCATTCCTTGGATGAGCCAGTTAGCAACAGGCAGAACACCCCGTGAAGAAAAGTGGATTCAGGGAGGGGACCTGTGTGTAGCTAGAGCCTCTTTGGACGAGCTACGAATCACAAGGCGGTAGTCAGCGTGTTGACTGGAAGTGGGGGCCTGAGGAGCCAAGCCTTGCCTTCTCATTTTTATAGCACCATTCATGCTGCCTTGAAGCTACCTGCATAAAACCGTTTGGGATGGGCCCCTAGTCGCTGGAGTCAGGGCTCGTGGTAGAGAAGCCGTTTTCTATAAATAAACTGGTAGCTTCCAGAGTCCCGGGAAGAGCTCTTCCTGCCACGCTCTAGGGCGAAAGGGAAGCTCGATGTGAGTACTTACCTCTATGTAAGGCCTTCTAATAGCCCTGCTGAGGAAGAAGCTTCAAGCGGTTTCCACGAGGCCTTAGTCGCAGTTCTGCTTTATTTTCACCTTCGGACGCTTTTCAAGACGCGTAAGGCCCAGGCAGGGTGCCCTGTTCCCGACAAGGACACTGAGTACCGGCAGGCTCCCCTGGCCTGCAAAGAAAGTGCCCGGGCCGAAAGCCCTTCCCGTTCACTCTGTGTTTGTCGAGTGCAGGGCAACACAAGGCACTCCTCCGGGCGAGAGGTCGCTTTCTCCAGCGCTCCAACGGCTCCAGGAAAACTCTTCTCTGGCGTCCCCCATGCCATGCAAATCTGCCTCACTGTCCTCGACTGAGCTGCACGGGGAAACCCAAACTGCTTGGCATTCCTTCTAGGCACTCATACCTGAAGACCCCATACCTGCAGGAGAAAGCCTGCTTGCCTTCCCACTGCTACTAGAGCAGAGCTCTGCCTGTTACACTGCAGGCTCTCCGAAGAGGCTGAGGCCCGATAGCCTCCCTGGTGCATTCCTTGGATGAGCGAGTTAGCTACAGGCAGAACACCCCGTGAAGAAAAGTGGATTCAGGGAGGGGACCTGTGTGTAGCTAGAGCCTCTTTGGACGAGCTACGAATCACAAGGCGGTAGTCAGCGTGTTGACTGGAAGTGGGGGCCTGAGGACCCTAGCCTTGCCTTCTCATTTTTAAAGCAGCATTCATGCTGCCTTGAAGCTGCCTGAATAAAACCGATTAGGACGGTCTCCTAGTCGCTGGAGTCAGGGCTCGAGGAAGAGAAGCCGTTTTCTATAAATAAACAGGGTGCTTCCAGAGTCCGGGGAAGAGCTCATCCTGTCACGCTCTAGGGCGAAAGGGAAGCTCGATGTGAGTACTTACCTCCAGGTAAGGCCTTCTAATAGCCCTGCAGAGGCGGAAGCTTCGAGCGGTTTCCACGAGGCCTTAGTCGCAGTTCTCCTTTATTTTGACCTTCGTACGCTTTTCAAGACGCGTAAGGCCCTCGCGGGGCGCCCTGTTCCCGACAAAGAAACTGAGTACCGGCAGGCTCCCCCGGCCTGCAAAGAAAGTGCCCGGGCCGAAAGCCCTTCCCGCTCACTCTGTGTTTGCCGAGTGCAGGGCAACACACGGCACTCCTCCGGGCGAGAGGTCGCTTTCCCCAGCGCTCCAACGTCTCCAGGAAAACTCTTCTCTGGCGTCCCCCATGCCATGCATATCTGCCTCACTGTTCTCGACTGAGCTGCACGGGGAAACCCAAACAGCTTGGCATTCCTTCTAGGCACTCATACCTGAAGACCCCATACCTGCAGGAGAAAGCCGGCTTGCCTTCCCACTGCCACAAGAGCAGAGCTCTGCCTGTTACACTGCAGGCTCTCCGAAGAGGCTGAGGCCCGATAGCCTCCCTGGTGCATTCCTTGGATGAGCGAGTTAGCTACAGGCAGAACACCCCGTGAAGAAAAGTGGATTCAGGGAGGGGACCTGTGTGTAGCTAGAGCCTCTTTGGACGAGCTACGAATCACAAGGCGGTAGTCAGCGTGTTGACTGGAAGTGGGGGCCTGAGGAGCCAAGCCTTGCCTTCTCATTTTTATAGCACCATTCATGCTGCCTTGAAGCTACCTGCATAAAACCGTTTGGGATGGGCCCCTAGTCGCTGGAGTCAGGGCTCGTGGAAGAGAAGCCGTTTTCTATAAATAAACTGGATGCTTCCAGAGTCCCCTGAAGAGCTCTTCTTGCCACGCTCTAGGGCGAACGGGAAGCTCGATGTGAGTACTTACTTCTATGTAAGGCCTTCTAATAGCCCTGCTGAGGAAGAAGCTTCAAGCGGTTTCCACGAGGCCTTAGTCGCAGTTCTGCTTTATTTTCACCTTCGGACGCTTTTCAAGAAGCGTAAGGCCCAGTCAGGGTGCCGTGTTCCCGACAAGGACCCTGAGTACCGGCAGGCTCCCCCGGCCTGCAAAGAGAGTGCCCGGGCCGAAAGCCCTTCCCGCTCACTCTGTGTTTGCCGAGTGCAGGGCAACACACGGCACTCCTCCGGGCGAGAGATCGCTTTCCCCGGCGCTCCAACGTCTCCAGGAATACTCTTCTCTGGCGTCCCCCATGCCATGCAAATCTGCCTCACTGTCCTCGACTGAGCTGCACGGGGAAACCCAAACTGCTTGGCATTCCTTCTAGGCACTCATACCTGAAGACCCCATACTTGCAGGAGAAAGCCGGCTTGCCTTCCCACTGCTACTAGAGCAGAGCTCTGCCTGTTACACTGCAGGCTCTCCGAAGAGGCTGAGGCCCGATAGCCTCCCTGGTGCATTCCTTGGATGAGCGAGTTAGCTACAGGCAGAACACCCCGTGAAGAAAAGTGGATTCAGGGAGGGGACCTGTGTGTAGCTAGAGCCTCTTTGGACGAGCTACGGATCACAAGGCGGTATTCAGCGTGTTGACTAGAAGTGGGGGCCTGAGGACCCAAGCCTTGCCTTGTCATTTTTAAAGCACCATTCATGCTGCCTTGAAGCTGCCTGAATAAAACCGAGTAGGACGGTCTCCTAGTCGCTGGAGTCAGGGCTCGAGGAAGAGAAGCCGTTTTCTATAAATAAACAGGGTGCTTCCAGAGTCCCGGGAAGAGCTCATCCTGTCACGCTCTAGGGCGAAAGGGAAGCTCGATGTGAGTACTTACCTCCAGGTAAGGCCTTCTAATAGCCCTGCAGAGGCGGAAGCTTCGAGCGGTTTCCACGAGGCCTTAGTCGCAGTTCTGCTTTATTTTCACCTTCGGACGCTTTTCAAGACGCGTAAGGCCCTCGCGGGGCGCCCTGTTCCCGACAAGGACCCTGAGTACCGGCAGGCTCCCCCGGCCTGCAAAGAAAGTGCCCGGGCCGAAAGCCCTTCCCGCTCACTCTGTGTTTGCCGAGTGCAGGGCAACACACGGCACTCCTCCGGGCGAGAGGTCGCTTTCCCCAGCGCTCCAACGTCTCCAGGAAAACTCTTCTCTGGCGTCCCCCATGCCAGGCAAATTTGCCTCACTGTCCTCGACTGAGCTGCACGGGGAAACCCAAACTGCTTGGCATTCCTTCTAGGCACTCATACCTGAAGACCCCATACCTGCAGGAGAAAGCCGGCTTGCCTTCCCACTGCCACTAGAGCAGAGCTTTGCCTGTTACACTGCAGGCTCTCCGAAGAGGCTGAGGCCCGATAGCCTCCCTGGTGCATTCCTTGGATGAGCGAGTTAGCTACAGGCAGAACACCCCGTGAAGAAAAGTGGATTCAGGGAGGGGACCTGTGTGTAGCTAGAGCCTCTTTGGACGAGCTACGAATCACAAGGCGGTAGTCAGCGTGTTGACTGGAAGTGGGGGCCTGAGGAGCCAAGCCTTGCCTTCTCATTTTTATAGCACCATACATGCTGCCTTGAAGCTACCTGCATAAAACCGTTTGGGATGGGCCCCTAGTCGCTGGAGTCAGGGCTCGTGGTAGAGAAGCCGTTTTCTATAAATAAACTGGTAGCTTCCAGAGTCCCGGGAAGAGCTCTTCCTGCCACGCTCTAGGGCGAAAGGGAAGCTCGATGTGAGTACTTACCTCTATGTAAGGCCTTCTAATAGCCCTGCTGAGGAAGAAGCTTCAAGCGGTTTCCACGAGGCCTTAGTCGCAGTTCTGCTTTATTTTCACCTTCGGACGCTTTTCAAGACGCGTAAGGCCCAGGCAGGGTGCCCTGTTCCCGACAAGGACACTGAGTACCGGCAGGCTCCCCTGGCCTGCAAAGAAAGTGCCCGGGCCGAAAGCCCTTCCCGCTCACTCTGTGTTTGTCGAGTGCAGGGCAACACAAGGCACTCCTCCGGGCGAGAGGTCGCTTTCTCCAGCGCTCCAACGGCTCCAGGAAAACTCTTCTCTGGCGTCCCCCATGCCATGCAAATCTGCCTCACTGTCCTCGACTGAGCTGCACGGGGAAACCCAAACTGCTTGGCATTCCTTCTAGGCACTCATACCTGAAGACCCCATACCTGCAGGAGAAAGCCTGCTTGCCTTCCCACTGCTACTAGAGCAGAGCTCTGCCTGTTACACTGCAGGCTCTCTGAAGAGGCTGAGGCCCGATAGCCTCCCAGGTGCATTCCTTGGAAGAGCGAGTTAGCTACAGGCAGAACACCCCGTGAAGAAAAGTGGATTCAGGGAGGGGACCTGTGTGTAGCTAGAGCCTCTTTGGACGAGCTACGAATCACAAGGCGGTAGTCAGCGTGTTGACTGGAAGTGGGGGCCTGAGGACCCTAGCCTTGCCTTCTCATTTTTAAAGCAGCATTCATGCTGCCTTGAAGCTGCCTGAATAAAACCGATTAGGACAGTCTCCTAGTCGCTGGAGTCAGGGCTCGAGGAAGAGAAGCCGTTTTCTATAAATAAACAGGGTGCTTCCAGAGTCCGGGGAAGAGCTCATCCTGTCACGCTCTAGGGCGAAAGGGAAGCTCGATGTGAGTACTTACCTCCAGGTAAGGCCTTCTAATAGCCCTGCAGAGGCGGAAGCTTCGAGCGGTTTCCACGAGGCCTTAGTCGCAGTTCTCCTTTATTTTGACCTTCGTACGCTTTTCAAGACGCGTAAGGCCCTCGCGGGGCGCCCTGTTCCCGACAAAGAAACTGAGTACCGGCAGGCTCCCCCGGCCTGCAAAGAAAGTGCCCGGGCCGAAAGCCCTTCCCGCTCACTCTGTGTTTGCCGAGTGCAGGGCAACACACGGCACTCCTCCGGGCGAGAGGTCGCTTTCCCCAGCGCTCCAACGTCTCCAGGAAAACTCTTCTCTGGCGTCCCCCATGCCATGCAAATCTGCCTCACTGTCCTCGACTGAGCTGCACGGGGAAACCCAAACTGCTTGGCATTCCTTCTAGGCACTCATACCTGAAGACCCCATACCTGCAGGAGAAAGCCTGCTTGCCTTCCCACTGCTACTAGAGCAGAGCTCTGCCTGTTACACTGCAGGCTCTCTGAAGAGGCTGAGGCCCGATAGCCTCCCTGGTGCATTCCTTGGAAGAGCGAGTTAGCTACAGGCAGAACACCCCGTGAAGAAAAGTGGATTCAGGGAGGGGACCTGTGTGTAGCTAGAGCCTCTTTGGACGAGCTACGAATCACACGGCGGTAGTCAGCGTGTTGACTGGAAGTGGGGGCCTGAGGAGCCAAGCCTTGCCTTCTCATTTTTATAGCACCATTCATGCTGCCTTGAAGGTACCTGCATAAAACCGTTTGGGATGGCCCTTAGTCGCTGGAGTCAGGGCTCGTGGAAGAGAAGCCGTTTTCTATAAATAAACTGGGTGCTTCCAGAGTCCCGGGAAGAGCTCTTCCTGCCACGCTCTAGGGCGAAAGGGAAGCTCGATGTGAGTACTTACCTCTATGTAAGGCCTTCTAATAGCCCTGCTGAGGAAGAAGCTTCAAGCGGTTTCCACGAGGCCTTAGTCGCAATTCTGCTTTATTTTCACCTTCGGACGCTTTTCAAGACGCGTAAGGCCCAGGCAGGGTGCACTGTTCCCGACAAGGACACTGAGTACCGGCAGGCTCCCACGGCCTGCAAAGAAAGTGCCCGGGCCGAAAGCCCTTCCCACTCACTCTGTGTTTGCCGAGTGCAGGGCAACACACGGCACTCCTCCGGGCGAGAGATCGCTTTCCCCAGCGCTCCAACGTCTCCAGGAAAACTCTTCTCTGGCGTCCCCCATGCCATGCAAATCTGCCTCACTGTCCTCGACTGAGCTGCACGGGGAAACCCAAACTGCTTGGCATTCCTTCTAGGCACTCATACCTGAAGACCCCATACTTGCAGGAGAAAGCCGGCTTGCGTTCCCACTGCCACTAGAGCAGAGCTCTGCCTGTTACACTGCAGGCTCTCCGAAGAGGCTGAGGCCCGATAGCCTCCCAGGTGCATTCCTTGGAAGAGCGAGTTAGCTACAGGCAGAACACCCCGTGAAGAAAAGTGGATTCAGGGAGGGGACCTGTGTGTAGCTAGAGCCTCTTTGGACGAGCTACGAATCACAAGGCGGTAGTCAGCGTGTTGACTGGAAGTGGGGGCCTGAGGACCCAAGCCTTGCCTTCTCATTTTTAAAGCACCAGTCATGCTGCCTTGAAGCTACCTGCATAAAACCGTTTGGGATGGGCCCCTAGTCGCTGGAGTCAGGGCTCGTGGAAGAGAAGCCGTTTTCTATAAATAAACTGGGTGCTTCCAGAGTCCCGGGAAGAGCTCTTCCTGCCACGCTCTAGGGCGAACGGGAAGCTCGATGTGAGTACTTACCTCTATGTAAGGCCTTCTAATAGCCCTGCTGAGGAAGAAGCTTCAAGCGGTTTCCACGAGGCCTTAGACGCAGTTCTGCTTTATTTTCACCTTCGGACGCTTTTCAAGACGCGTAAGGCCCTCGCGGGGCGCCCTGTTCCCGACAAGGACCCTGAGTACCGGCAGGCTCCCCCGGCCTGCAAAGAAAGTGCCCGGGCCGAAAGCCCTTCCCGCTCACTCTGTGTTTGCCGAGTGCAGGGCAACACACGGCACTCCTCCGGGCGAGAGGTCGCTTTCCCCAGCGCTCCAACGTCTCCAGGAAAACTCTTCTCTTGCGTCCCCCATGCCAGGCAAATCTGCTTCACTGTCCTCGAATGAGCTGCACGGGGAAACCCAAACTGCTTGGCATTCCTTCTAGGCACTCATACCTGAAGACCCCATAGCTGCAGGAGAAAGCCGGCTTGCCTTCCCACTGCCACTAGAGCAGAGCTCTGCCTGTTACATTGCAGGCTCTCCGAAGAGGCTGAGGCCCGATAGGCTCCCTGGTGCATTCCTTGGATGAGCCAGTTAGCAACAGGCAGAACACCCCGTGAAGAAAAGTGGATTCAGGGAGGGGACCTGTGTGTAGCTAGAGCCTCTTTGGACGAGCTACGAATCACAAGGCGGTAGTCAGCGTGTTGACTGGAAGTGGGGGCCTGAGTACCCAAGGCTTGCCTTCTCATTTTTATAGCACCATTCATGCTGCCTTGAAGCTACCTGCATAAAACCGTTTGGGATGGGCCCCTAGTCGCTGGAGTCAGGGCTCGTGGTAGAGAAGCCGTTTTCTATAAATAAACTGGGTGCTTCCAGAGTCCCGGGAAGAGCTCTTCCTGCCACGCTCTAGGGCGAAAGGGAAGCTCGATGTGAGTACTTACCTCTATGTAAGGCCTTCTAATAGCCCTGCTGAGGAAGAAGCTTCAAGCGGTTTCCACGAGGCCTTAGTCGCAGTTCTGCTTTATTTTCACCTTCGGACGCTTTTCAAGACGCGTAAGGCACAGGCAGGGTGCCCTGTTCCCGACAAGGACACTGAGTACCGGCAGGCTCCCCCGGCCTGCAAAGAAAGTGCCCGGGCCGAAAGCCCTTCCCGCTCACTCTGTGTTTGTCGCGTGCAGGGCAACACAAGGCACTCCTCCGGGCGAGAGGTCGCTTTCTCCAGCGCTCCAACGGCTCCAGGAAAACTCTTCTCTGGCGTCCCCCATGCCATGCAAATCTGCCTCACTGTCCTCGACTGAGCTGCACGGGGAAACCCAAACTGCTTGGCATTCCTTCTAGGCACTCATACCTGAAGACCCCATACCTGCAGGAGAAAGCCTGCTTGCCTTCCCACTGCTACTAGAGCAGAGCTCTGCCTGTTACACTGCAGGCTCTCTGAAGAGGCTGAGGCCCGATAGCCTCCCAGGTGCATTCCTTGGAAGAGCGAGTTAGCTACAGGCAGAACACCCCGTGAAGAAAAGTGGATTCAGGGAGGGGACCTGTGTGTAGCTAGAGCCTCTTTGGACGAGCTACGAATCACAAGGCGGTAGTCAGCGTGTTGACTGGAAGTGGGGGCCTGAGGACCCTAGCCTTGCCTTCTCATTTTTAAAGCAGCATTCATGCTGCCTTGAAGCTGCCTGAATAAAACCGATTAGGACGGTCTCCTAGTCGCTGGAGTCAGGGCTCGAGGAAGAGAAGCCGTTTTCTATAAATAAACAGGGTGCTTCCAGAGTCCGGGGAAGAGCTCATCCTGTCACGCTCTAGGGCGAAAGGGAAGCTCGATGTGAGTACTTACCTCCAGGTAAGGCCTTCTAATAGCCCTGCAGAGGTGGAAGCTTCGAGCGGTTTCCACGAGGCCTTAGTCGCAGTTCTCCTTTATTTTCACCTTCGTACGCTTTTCAAGACGCGTAAGGCCCTCGCGGGGCGCCCTGTTCCCGACAAAGAAACTGAGTACCGGCAGGCTCCCCCGGCCTGCAAAGAAAGTGCCCGGGCCGAAAGCCCTTCCCGCTCACTCTGTGTTTGCCGAGTGCAGGGCAACACACGGCACTCCTCCGGGCGAGAGGTCGCTTTCCCCAGCGCTCCAACATCTCCAGGAAAACTCTTCTCTGGCGTCCCCCATGCCATGCATATCTGCCTCACTGTTCTCGACTGAGCTGCACGGGGAAACCCAAACAGCTTGGCATTCGTTCTAGGCACTCATACCTGAAGACCCCATCTCTGCAGGAGAAAGCCGGCTTGCCTTCCCACTGCCACAAGAGCAGAGATCTGCCTGTTACACTGCAGGCTCTCCGAAGAGGCTGAGGCCCGATAGCCTCCCTGGTGCATTCCTTGGATGAGCGAGTTAGCTACAGGCAGAACACCCCGTGAAGAAAAGTGGATTCAGGGAGGGGACCTGTGTGTAGCTAGAGCCTCTTTGGACGAGCTACGAATCACAAGGCGGTAGTCAGCGTGTTGACTGGAAGTGGGGGCCTGAGGAGCCAAGCCTTGCCTTCTCATTTTTATAGCACCATTCATGCTGCCTTGAAGCTACCTGCATAAAACCGTTTGGGATGGGCCCCTAGTCGCTGGAGTCTGGGCTCGTGGAAGAGAAGCCGTTTTCTATAAATAAACTGGGTGTTCCAGAGTCCCGGGAAGAGCTCTTCCTGCCACGCTCTAGGGCGAACGGGAAGCTCGATGTGAGTACTTACCTCTATGTAAGGCCTTCTAATAGCCCTGCTGAGGAAGAAGCTTCAAGCGGTTTCCACGAGGCCTTAGTCGCAGTTCTGCTTTATTTTCACCTTCGGACGCTTTTCAAGACGCGTAAGGCCCAGGCAGGGTGCCGTGTTCCCGACAAGGACCCTGAGTACCGGCAGGCTCCCCCGGCCTGCAAAGAGAGTGCCCGGGCCGAAAGCCCTTCCCGCTCACTCTGTGTTTGCCGAGTGCAGGGCAACACACGGCACTCCTCCGGGCGAGAGATCGCTTTCCCCAGCGCTCCAACGTCTCCAGGAAAACTCTTCTCTGGCGTCCCCCATGCCATGCAAATCTGCCTCACTGTTCTCGACTGAGCTGCACGGGGAAACCCAAACAGCTTGGCATTCCTTCTAGGCACTCATACCTGAAGACCCCATACCTGCAGGAGAAAGCCGGCTTGCCTTCCCACTGCCACAAGAGCAGAGCTCTGCCTGTTACACTGCAGGCTCTCCGAAGAGGCTGAGGCCCGATAGCCTCCCTGGTGCATTCCTTGGATGAGCGAGTTAGCTACAGGCAGAACACCCCGTGAAGAAAAGTGGATTCAGGGAGGGGACCTGTGTGTAGCTAGAGCCTCTTTGTACGAGCTACGAATCACAAGGCGGTAGTCAGCGTGTTGACTGGAAGTGGGGGCCTGAGGAGCCAAGCCTTGCCTTCTCATTTTTATAGCACCATTCATGCTGCCTTGAAGCTACCTGCATAAAACCGTTTGGGATGGGCCCCTAGTCGCTGGAGTCAGGGCTCGTGGAAGAGAAGCCGTTTTCTATAAATAAACTGGGTGCTTCCAGAGTCCCGGGAAGAGCTCTTCCTGCCACGCTCTAGGGCGAACGGGAAGCTCGATGTGAGTACTTACCTCTATGTAAGGCCTTCTAATAGCCCTGCTGAGGAAGAAGCTTCAAGCGGTTTCCACGAGGCCTTAGTCGCAGTTCTGCTTTATTTTCACCTTCGGACGCTTTTCAAGACGCGTAAGGCCCAGGCAGGGTGCCGTGTTCCCGACAAGGACCCTGAGTACCGGCAGGCTCCCCCGGCCTGCAAAGAGAGTGCCCGGGCCGAAAGCCCTTCCCGCTCACTCTGTGTTTGCCGAGTGCAGGGCAACACACGGCACTCCTCCGGGCGAGAGATCGCTTTCCCCAGCGCTCCAACGTCTCCAGGAAAACTCTTCTCTGGCGTCCCCCATGCCATGCAAATCTGCCTCACTGTCCTCGACTGAGCTGCACGGGGAAACCCAAACTGCTTGGCATTCCTTCTAGGCACTCATACCTGAAGACCCATACTTGCAGGAGAAAGCCGGCTTGCCTTCCCACTGCCACTAGAGCAGAGCTCTGCCTTTTACACTGCAGGCTCTCCGAAGAGGCTGAGGCCCGATAGCCTCCCTGGTGCATTCCTTGCATGAGCGAGTTAGCTACAGGCAGAACACCCCGTGAAGAAAAGTGGATTCAGGGAGGGGACCTGTGTGTAGCTAGAGCCTCTTTGGACGAGCTACGAATCACAAGGCGGTAGTCAGCGTGTTGACTGGAAGTGGGGGCCTGAGGACCCTAGCCTTGCCTTCTCATTTTTAAAGCACCATTCATGCTGCCTTGAAGCTGCCTGCATAAAACCGATTAGGACAAGCCCCTATTCGCTGGAGTCAGGGCTCGAGGAAGAGAAGCCGTTTTCTATAAATAAACAGGGTGCTTCCAGAGTCCCGGGAAGACCTCATCCTGTCACGCTCTAGGGCGAAAGGGAAGCTCGATGTGAGTACTTACATCCAAGTAAGGCCTTCTAATAGCCTTGCTGAGGCGGAAGCTTCGAGCGGTTTCCACGAGGCCTTAGACGCAGTTCTGCTTTATTTTCACCTTCGTACGCTTTTCAAGACGCGTAAGGCACAGGCAGGGTGCCCTGTTCCCGACAAGGACACTGAGTACCGCCAGGCTCCCCCGGCCTGCAAAGAAAGTGCCCGGGCCGAAAGCCCTTCCCGCTCACTCTGTGTTTGCCGAGTGCAGGGCAACACACGGCACTCCTCCGGGCGAGAGGTCGCTTTCCCCAGCGCTCCAACGTCTCCAGGAAAACTCTTCTCTGGCGTCCCCCATGCCAGGCAAATCTGCTTCACTGTCCTCGACTGAGCTGCACGGGGAAACCCAAACTGCTTGGCATTCCTTCTAGGCACTCATACCTGAAGACCCCATACCTGCAGGAGAAAGCCGGCTTGCCTTCCCACTGCTACTAGAGCAGAGCTCTGCCTGTTACACTGCAGGCTCTCTGAAGAGGCTGAGGCCCGATAGCCTCCCTGGTGCATTCCTTGGATGAGCGAGTTAGCTACAGGCAGAACACCCCGTGAAGAAAAGTGGATTAAGGGAGGGGACCTGTGTGTAGCTAGAGCCTCTTTGGACGAGCTACGGATCACAAGGCGGTATTCAGCGTGTTGACTAGAAGTGGGGGCCTGAGGACCGAAGCCTTGCCTTGTCATTTTTAAAGCACCATTCATGCTGCCTTGAAGCTGCCTGAATAAAACCGATTAGGACGGTCTCCTAGTCGCTGGAGTCAGGGCTCGAGGAAGAGAAGCCGTTTTCTATAAATAAACAGGGCGCTTCCAGAGTCCCGGGAAGAGCTCATCCTGTCACGCTCTAGGGCGAAAGGGAAGCTCGATGTGAGTACTTACCTCCAGGTAAGGCCTTCTAATAGCCCTGCAGAGGCGGAAGCTTCGAGCGGTTTCCACGAGGCCTTAGTCGCAGTTCTGCTTTATTTTCACCTTCGGACGCTTTTCAAGACGCGTAAGGCCCTCGCGGGGCGCCCTGTTCCCGACAAGGACCCTGAGTACCGGCAGGCTCCCCCGGCCTGCAAAGAAAGTGCCCGGGCCGAAAGCCCTTCCCGCTCACTCTGTGTTTGCCGAGTGCAGGGCAACACACGGCACTCCTCCGGGCGAGAGGTCGCTTTCCCCAGCGCTCCAACGTCTCCAGGAAAACTCTTCTCTTGCGTCCCCCATGCCAGGCAAATCTGCTTCACTGTCCTCGAATGAGCTGCACGGGGAAACCCAAACTGCTTGGCATTCCTTCTAGGCACTCATACCTGAAGACCCCATAGCTGCAGGAGAAAGCCGGCTTGCCTTCCCACTGCCACTAGAGCAGAGCTCTGCCTGTTACATTGCAGGCTCTCCGAAGAGGCTGAGGCCCGATAGGCTCCCTGGTGCATTCCTTGGATGAGCCAGTTAGCAACAGGCAGAACACCCCGTGAAGAAAAGTGGATTCAGGGAGGGGACCTGTGTGTAGCTAGAGCCTCTTTGGACGAGCTACGAATCACAAGGCGGTAGTCAGCGTGTTGACTGGAAGTGGGGGCCTGAGGACCCTAGCCTTGCCTTCTCATTTTTAAAGCACCATTCATGCTGCCTTGAAGCTGCCTGCATAAAACCGATTAGGACGGGCCCCTATTCGCTGGAGTCAGGGCTCGAGGAAGAGAAGCCGTTTTCTATAAATAAACAGGGTGCTTCCAGAGTCCCGGGAAGACCTCATCCTGTCACGCTCTAGGGCGAAAGGGAAGCTCGATGTGAGTACTTACATCCAAGTAAGGCCTTCTAATAGCCTTGCTGAGGCGGAAGCTTCGAGCGGTTTCCACGAGGCCTTAGACGCAGTTCTGCTTTATTTTCACCTTCGTACGCTTTTCAAGACGCGTAAGGCACAGGCAGGGTGCCCTGTTCCCGACAAGGACACTGAGTACCGCCAGGCTCCCCCGGCCTGCAAAGAAAGTGCCCGGGCCGAAAGCCCTTCCCGCTCACTCTGTGTTTGCCGAGTGCAGGGCAACACACGGCACTCCTCCGGGCGAGAGGTCGCTTTCCCCAGCGCTCCAACGTCTCTAGGAAAACTCTTCTCTGGCGTCCCCCATGCCAGGCAAATCTGCTTCACTGTCCTCGAATGAGCTGCACGGGGAAACCCAAACTGCTTGGCATTCCTTCTAGGCACTCATACCTGAAGACCCCATACCTGCAGGAGAAAGCCGGCTTGCCTTCCCACTGCTACTAGAGCAGAGCTCTGCCTGTTACACTGCAGGCTCTCCGAAGAGGCTGAGGCCCGATAGCCTCCCTGGTGCATTCCTTGGATGAGCGAGTTAGCTACAGGCAGAACACCCCGTGAAGAAAAGTGGATTCAGGGAGGGGACCTGTGTGTAGCTAGAGCCTCTTTGGACGAGCTACGGATCACAAGGCGGTATTCAGCGTGTTGACTAGAAGTGGGGGCCTGAGGACCCAAGCCTTGCCTTGTCATTTTTAAAGCACCATTCATGCTGCCTTGAAGCTGCCTGAATAAAACCGATTAGGACGGTCTCCTAGTCGCTGGAGTCAGGGCTCGAGGAAGAGAAGCCGTTTTCTATAAATAAACTCGGTGCTTCCAGAGTCCCGGCAAGAGCTCTTCCTGTCACGCTCTAGGGCGAAAGGGAAGCTCGATGTGAGTACTTACCTCCAGATAAGGCCTTCTAATAGCCCTGCAGAGGCGGAAGCTTCGAGCGGTTTCCACGAGGCCTTAGTCGCAGTTCTGCTTTATTTTCACCTTCGGACGCTTTTCAAGACGCGTAAGGCCCTCGCGGGGCGCCCTGTTCCCGACAAGGACCCTGAGTACCGGCAGGCTCCCCCGGCCTGCAAAGAAAGTGCCCGGGCCGAAAGCCCTTCCCGCTCACTCTGTGTTTGCCGAGTGCAGGGCAACACACGGCACTCCTCCGGGCGAGAGGTCGCTTTCCCCAGCGCTCCAACGTCTCCAGGAAAACTCTTCTCTGGCGTCCCCCATGCCATGCAAATCTGCCTCACTGTCCTCGACTGAGCTGCACGGGGAAACCCAAACTGCTTGGCATTCCTTCTAGGCACTCATACCTGAAGACCCATACTTGCAGGAGAAAGCCGGCTTGCCTTCCCACTGCCACTAGAGCAGAGCTCTGCCTTTTACACTGCAGGCTCTCCGAAGAGGCTGAGGCCCGATAGCCTCCCTGGTGCATTCCTTGCATGAGCGAGTTAGCTACAGGCAGAACACCCCGTGAAGAAAAGTGGATTCAGGGAAGGGACCTGTGTGTAGCTAGAGCCTCTTTGGACGAGCTACGAATCACAAGGCGGTAGTCAGCGTGTTGACTGGAAGTGGGGGCCTGAGGACCCTAGCCTTGCCTTCTCATTTTTAAAGCATCATTCATGCTGCCTTGAAGCTGCCTGCATAAAACCGATTAGGACAAGCCCCTATTCGCTGGAGTCAGGGCTCGAGGAAGAGAAGCCGTTTTCTATAAATAAACAGGGTGCTTCCAGAGTCCCGGGAAGACCTCATCCTGTCACGCTCTAGGGCGAAAGGGAAGCTCGATGTGAGTACTTACATCCAAGTAAGGCCTTCTAATAGCCTTGCTGAGGCGGAAGCTTCGAGCGGTTTCCACGAGGCCTTAGACGCAGTTCTGCTTTATTTTCACCTTCGTACGCTTTTCAAGACGCGTAAGGCACAGGCAGGGTGCCCTGTTCCCGACAAGGACACTGAGTACCGCCAGGCTCCCCCGGCCTGCAAAGAAAGTGCCCGGGCCGAAAGCCCTTCCCGCTCACTCTGTGTTTGCCGAGTGCAGGGCAACACACGGCACTCCTCCGGGCGAGAGGTCGCTTTCCCCAGCGCTCCAACGTCTCCAGGAAAACTCTTCTCTGGCGTCCCCCATGCCAGGCAAATCTGCTTCACTGTCCTCGACTGAGCTGCACGGGGAAACCCAAACTGCTTGGCATTCCTTCTAGGCACTCATACCTGAAGACCCCATACCTGCAGGAGAAAGCCGGCTTGCCTTCCCACTGCTACTAGAGCAGAGCTCTGCCTGTTACACTGCAGGCTCTCTGAAGAGGCTGAGGCCCGATAGCCTCCCTGGTGCATTCCTTGGATGAGCGAGTTAGCTACAGGCAGAACACCCCGTGAAGAAAAGTGGATTAAGGGAGGGGACCTGTGTGTAGCTAGAGCCTCTTTGGACGAGCTACGGATCACAAGGCGGTATTCAGCGTGTTGACTAGAAGTGGGGGCCTGAGGACCCAAGCCTTGCCTTGTCATTTTTAAAGCACCATTCATGCTGCCTTGAAGCTGCCTGAATAAAACCGATTAGGACGGTCTCCTAGTCGCTGGAGTCAGGGCTCGAGGAAGAGAAGCCGTTTTCTATAAATAAACTCGGTGCTTCCAGAGTCCCGGGAAGAGCTCATCCTGTCACGCTCTAGGGCGAAAGGGAAGCTCGATGTGAGTACTTACCTCCAGGTAAGGCCTTCTAATAGCCCTGCAGAGGCGGAAGCTTCGAGCGGTTTCCACGAGGCCTTAGTCGCAGTTCTGCTTTATTTTCACCTTCGGACGCTTTTCAAGACGCGTAAGGCCCTCGCGGGGCGCCCTGTTCCCGACAAGGACCCTGAGTACCGGCAGGCTCCCCCGGCCTGCAAAGAAAGTGCCCGGGCCGAAAGCCCTTCCCGCTCACTCTGTGTTTGCCGAGTGCAGGGCAACACACGGCACTCCTCCGGGCGAGAGGTCGCTTTCCCCAGCGCTCCAACGTCTCCAGGAAAACTCTTCTCTTGCGTCCCCCATGCCAGGCAAATCTGCTTCACTGTCCTCGAATGAGCTGCACGGGGAAACCCAAACTGCTTGGCATTCCTTCTAGGCACTCATACCTGAAGACCCCATAGCTGCAGGAGAAAGCCGGCTTGCCTTCCCACTGCCACTAGAGCAGAGCTCTGCCTGTTACATTGCAGGCTCTCCGAAGAGGCTGAGGCCCGATAGGCTCCCTGGTGCATTCCTTGGATGAGCCAGTTAGCAACAGGCAGAACACCCCGTGAAGAAAAGTGGATTCAGGGAGGGGACCTGTGTGTAGCTAGAGCCTCTTTGGACGAGCTACGAATCACAAGGCGGTAGTCAGCGTGTTGACTGGAAGTGGGGGCCTGAGTACCCAAGGCTTGCCTTCTCATTTTTATAGCACCATTCATGCTGCCTTGAAGCTACCTGCATAAAACCGTTTGGGATGGGCCCCTAGTCGCTGGAGTCAGGGCTCGTGGTAGAGAAGCCGTTTTCTATAAATAAACTGGGTGCTTCCAGAGTCCCGGGAAGAGCTCTTCCTGCCACGCTCTAGGGCGAAAGGGAAGCTCGATGTGAGTACTTACCTCTATGTAAGGCCTTCTAATAGCCCTGCTGAGGAAGAAGCTTCAAGCGGTTTCCACGAGGCCTTAGTCGCAGTTCTGCTTTATTTTCACCTTCGGACGCTTTTCAAGACGCGTAAGGCACAGGCAGGGTGCCCTGTTCCCGACAAGGACACTGAGTACCGGCAGGCTCCCCCGGCCTGCAAAGAAAGTGCCCGGGCCGAAAGCCCTTCCCGCTCACTCTGTGTTTGTCGAGTGCAGGGCAACACAAGGCACTCCTCCGGGCGAGAGGTCGCTTTCTCCAGCGCTCCAACGGCTCCAGGAAAACTCTTCTCTGGCGTCCCCCATGCCATGCAAATCTGCCTCACTGTCCTCGACTGAGCTGCACGGGGAAACCCAAACTGCTTGGCATTCCTTCTAGGCACTCATACCTGAAGACCCCATACCTGCAGGAGAAAGCCTGCTTGCCTTCCCACTGCTACTAGAGCAGAGCTCTGCCTGTTACACTGCAGGCTCTCTGAAGAGGCTGAGGCCCGATAGCCTCCCAGGTGCATTCCTTGGAAGAGCGAGTTAGCTACAGGCAGAACACCCCGTGAAGAAAAGTGGATTCAGGGAGGGGACCTGTGTGTAGCTAGAGCCTCTTTGGACGAGCTACGAATCACAAGGCGGTAGTCAGCGTGTTGACTGGAAGTGGGGGCCTGAGGACCCTAGCCTTGCCTTCTCATTTTTAAAGCAGCATTCATGCTGCCTTGAAGCTGCCTGAATAAAACCGATTAGGACGGTCTCCTAGTCGCTGGAGTCAGGGCTCGAGGAAGAGAAGCCGTTTTCTATAAATAAACAGGGTGCTTCCAGAGTCCGGGGAAGAGCTCATCCTGTCACGCTCTAGGGCGAAAGGGAAGCTCGATGTGAGTACTTACCTCCAGGTAAGGCCTTCTAATAGCCCTGCAGAGGCGGAAGCTTCGAGCGGTTTCCACGAGGCCTTAGTCGCAGTTCTCCTTTATTTTCACCTTCGTACGCTTTTCAAGACGCGTAAGGCCCTCGCGGGGCGCCCTGTTCCCGACAAAGAAACTGAGTACCGGCAGGCTCCCCCGGCCTGCAAAGAAAGTGCCCGGGCCGAAAGCCCTTCCCGCTCACTCTGTGTTTGCCGAGTGCAGGGCAACACACGGCACTCCTCCGGGCGAGAGGTCGCTTTCCCCAGCGCTCCAACATCTCCAGGAAAACTCTTCTCTGGCGTCCCCCATGCCATGCATATCTGCCTCACTGTTCTCGACTGAGCTGCACGGGGAAACCCAAACAGCTTGGCATTCGTTCTAGGCACTCATACCTGAAGACCCCATCTCTGCAGGAGAAAGCCGGCTTGCCTTCCCACTGCCACAAGAGCAGAGCTCTGCCTGTTACACTGCAGGCTCTCCGAAGAGGCTGAGGCCCGATAGCCTCCCTGGTGCATTCCTTGGATGAGCGAGTTAGCTACAGGCAGAACACCCCGTGAAGAAATGTGGATTCAGGGAGGGGACCTGTGTGTAGCTAGAGCCTCTTTGGACGAGCTACGAATCACAAGGCGGTAGTCAGCGTGTTGACTGGAAGTGGGGGCCTGAGGAGCCAAGCCTTGCCTTCTCATTTTTATAGCACCATTCATGCTGCCTTGAAGCTACCTGCATAAAACCGTTTGGGATGGGCCCCTAGTCGCTGGAGTCAGGGCTCGTGGAAGAGAAGCCGTTTTCTATAAATAAACTGGGTGTTCCAGAGTCCCGGGAAGAGCTCTTCCTGCCACGCTCTAGGGCGAACGGGAAGCTCGATGTGAGTACTTACCTCTATGTAAGGCCTTCTAATAGCCCTGCTGAGGAAGAAGCTTCAAGCGGTTTCCACGAGGCCTTAGTCGCAGTTCTGCTTTATTTTCACCTTCGGACGCTTTTCAAGACGCGTAAGGCCCAGGCAGGGTGCCGTGTTCCCGACAAGGACCCTGAGTACCGGCAGGCTCCCCCGGCCTGCAAAGAGAGTGCCCGGGCCGAAAGCCCTTCCCGCTCACTCTGTGTTTGCCGAGTGCAGGGCAACACACGGCACTCCTCCGGGCGAGAGATCGCTTTCCCCAGCGCTCCAACGTCTCCAGGAAAACTCTTCTCTGGCGTCCCCCATGCCATGCAAATCTGCCTCACTGTTCTCGACTGAGCTGCACGGGGAAACCCAAACAGCTTGGCATTCCTTCTAGGCACTCATACCTGAAGACCCCATACCTGCAGGAGAAAGCCGGCTTGCCTTCCCACTGCCACAAGAGCAGAGCTCTGCCTGTTACACTGCAGGCTCTCCGAAGAGGCTGAGGCCCGATAGCCTCCCTGGTGCATTCCTTGGATGAGCGAGTTAGCTACAGGCAGAACACCCCGTGAAGAAAAGTGGATTCAGGGAGGGGACCTGTGTGTAGCTAGAGCCTCTTTGGACGAGCTACGAATCACAAGGCGGTAGTCAGCGTGTTGACTGGAAGTGGGGGCCTGAGGAGCCAAGCCTTGCCTTCTCATTTTTATAGCACCATTCATGCTGCCTTGAAGCTACCTGCATAAAACCGTTTGGGATGGGCCCCTAGTCGCTGGAGTCAGGGCTCGTGGAAGAGAAGCCGTTTTCTATAAATAAACTGGGTGCTTCCAGAGTCCCGGGAAGAGCTCTTCCTGCCACGCTCTAGGGCGAACGGGAAGCTCGATGTGAGTACTTACCTCTATGTAAGGCCTTCTAATAGCCCTGCTGAGGAAGAAGCTTCAAGCGGTTTCCACGAGGCCTTAGTCGCAGTTCTGCTTTATTTTCACCTTCGGACGCTTTTCAAGACGCGTAAGGCCCAGGCAGGGTGCCGTGTTCCCGACAAGGACCCTGAGTACCGGCAGGCTCCCCCGGCCTGCAAAGAGAGTGCCCGGGCCGAAAGCCCTTCCCGCTCACTCTGTGTTTGTCGAGTGCAGGGCAACACAAGGCACTCCTCCGGGCGAGAGGTCGCTTTCTCCAGCGCTCCAACGGCTCCAAGAAAACTCTTCTCTGGCGTCCCCCATGCCATGCAAATCTGCCTCACTGTCCTCGACTGAGCTGCACGGGGAAACCCAAACTGCTTGGCATTCCTTCTAGGCACTCATACCTGAAGACCCCATACCTGCAGGAGAAAGCCTGCTTGCCTTCCCACTGCTACTAGAGCAGAGCTCTGCCTGTTACACTGCAGGCTCTCTGAAGAGGCTGAGGCCCGATAGCCTCCCAGGTGCATTCCTTGGAAGAGCGAGTTAGCTACAGGCAGAACACCCCGTGAAGAAAAGTGGATTCAGGGAGGGGACCTGTGTGTAGCTAGAGCCTCTTTGGACGAGCTACGAATCACAAGGCGGTAGTCAGCGTGTTGACTGGAAGTGGGGGCCTGAGGACCCTAGCCTTGCCTTCTCATTTTTATTTTTATTTTTTATTTATTTTTTTTTTTTGCCTTCTCATTTTTAAAGCAGCATTCATGCTGCCTTGAAGCTGCCTGAATAAAACCGATTAGGACGGTCTCCTAGTCGCTGGAGTCAGGGCTCGAGGAAGAGAAGCCGTTTTCTATAAATAAACAGGGTGCTTCCAGAGTCCGGGGAAGAGCTCATCCTGTCACGCTCTAGGGCGAAAGGGAAGCTCGATGTGAGTACTTACCTCCAGGTAAGGCCTTCTAATAGCCCTGCAGAGGCGGAAGCTTCGAGCGGTTTCCACGAGGCCTTAGTCGCAGTTCTCCTTTATTTTCACCTTCGTACGCTTTTCAAGACGCGTAAGGCCCTCGCGGGGCGCCCTGTTCCCGACAAAGAAACTGAGTACCGGCAGGCTCCCCCGGCCTGCAAAGAAAGTGCCCGGGCCGAAAGCCCTTCCCGCTCACTCTGTGTTTGCCGAGTGCAGGGCAACACACGGCACTCCTCCGGGCGAGAGGTCGCTTTCCCCAGCGCTCCAACATCTCCAGGAAAACTCTTCTCTGGCGTCCCCCATGCCATGCATATCTGCCTCACTGTTCTCGACTGAGCTGCACGGGGAAACCCAAACAGCTTGGCATTCGTTCTAGGCACTCATACCTGAAGACCCCATCTCTGCAGGAGAAAGCCGGCTTGCCTTCCCACTGCCACAAGAGCAGAGCTCTGCCTGTTACATTGCAGGCTCTCCGAAGAGGCTGAGGCCCGATAGCCTCCCTGGTGCATTCCTTGGATGAGCGAGTTAGCTACAGGCAGAACACCCCGTGAAGAAAAGTGGATTCAGGGAGGGGACCTGTGTGTAGCTAGAGCCTCTTTGGACGAGCTACGAATCACAAGGCGGTAGTCAGCGTGTTGACTGGAAGTGGGGGCCTGAGGACCCTAGCCTTGCCTTCTCATTTTTAAAGCACCATTCATGCTGCCTTGAAGCTGCCTGCATAAAACCGATTAGGACGGGCCCCTATTCGCTGGAGTCAGGGCTCGAGGAAGAGAAGCCGTTTTCTATAAATAAACAGGGTGCTTCCAGAGTCCCGGGAAGACCTCATCCTGTCACGCTCTAGGGCGAAAGGGAAGCTCGATGTGAGTACTTACATCCAAGTAAGGCCTTCTAATAGCCTTGCTGAGGCGGAAGCTTCGAGCGGTTTCCACGAGGCCTTAGACGCAGTTCTGCTTTATTTTCACCTTCGTACGCTTTTCAAGACGCGTAAGGCACAGGCAGGGTGCCCTGTTCCCGACAAGGACACTGAGTACCGCCAGGCTCCCCCGGCCTGCAAAGAAAGTGCCCGGGCCGAAAGCCCTTCCCGCTCACTCTGTGTTTGCCGAGTGCAGGGCAACACACGGCACTCCTCCGGGCGAGAGGTCGCTTTCCCCAGCGCTCCAACGTCTCCAGGAAAACTCTTCTCTGGCGTCCCCCATGCCAGGCAAATCTGCTTCACTGTCCTCGACTGAGCTGCACGGGGAAACCCAAACTGCTTGGCATTCCTTCTAGGCACTCATACCTGAAGACCCCATACCTGCAGGAGAAAGCCGGCTTGCCTTCCCACTGCTACTAGAGCAGAGCTCTGCCTGTTACACTGCAGGCTCTCTGAAGAGGCTGAGGCCCGATAGCCTCCCTGGTGCATTCCTTGGATGAGCGAGTTAGCTACAGGCAGAACACCCCGTGAAGAAAAGTGGATTCAGGGAGGGGACCTGTGTGTAGCTAGAGCCTCTTTGGACGAGCTACGGATCACAAGGCGGTATTCAGCGTGTTGACTAGAAGTGGGGGCCTGAGGACCCAAGCCTTGCCTTGTCATTTTTAAAGCACCATTCATGCTGCCTTGAAGCTGCCTGAATAAAACCGATTAGGACGGTCTCCTAGTCGCTGGAGTCAGGGCTCGAGGAAGAGAAGCCGTTTTCTATAAATAAACTCGGTGCTTCCAGAGTCCCGGCAAGAGCTCTTCCTGTCACGCTCTAGGGCGAAAGGGAAGCTCGATGTGAGTACTTACCTCCAGGTAAGGCCTTCTAATAGCCCTGCAGAGGCGGAAGCTTCGAGCGGTTTCCACGAGGCCTTAGTCGCAGTTCTGCTTTATTTTCACCTTCGGACGCTTTTCAAGACGCGTAAGGCCCTCGCGGGGCGCCCTGTTCCCGACAAGGACCCTGAGTACCGGCAGGCTCCCCCGGCCTGCAAAGAAAGTGCCCGGGCCGAAAGCCCTTCCCGCTCACTCTGTGTTTGCCGAGTGCAGGGCAACACACGGCACTCCTCCGGGCGAGAGGTCGCTTTCCCCAGCGCTCCAACGTCTCCAGGAAAACTCTTCTCTTGCGTCCCCCATGCCAGGCAAATCTGCTTCACTGTCCTCGAATGAGCTGCACGGGGAAACCCAAACTGCTTGGCATTCCTTCTAGGCACTCATACCTGAAGACCCCATACCTGCAGGAGAAAGCCGGCTTGCCTTCCCACTGCCACTAGAGCAGAGCTCTGCCTGTTACATTGCAGGCTCTCCGAAGAGGCTGAGGCCCGATAGGCTCCCTGGTGCATTCCTTGGATGAGCCAGTTAGCAACAGGCAGAACACCCCGTGAAGAAAAGTGGATTCAGGGAGGGGACCTGTGTGTAGCTAGAGCCTCTTTGGACGAGCTACGAATCACAAGGCGGTAGTCAGCGTGTTGACTGGAAGTGGGGGCCTGAGTACCCAAGGCTTGCCTTCTCATTTTTATAGCACCATTCATGCTGCCTTGAAGCTACCTGCATAAAACCGTTTGGGATGGGCCCCTAGTCGCTGGAGTCAGGGCTCGTGGTAGAGAAGCCGTTTTCTATAAATAAACTGGGTGCTTCCAGAGTCCCGGGAAGAGCTCTTCCTGCCACGCTCTAGGGCGAAAGGGAAGCTCGATGTGAGTACTTACCTCTATGTAAGGCCTTCTAATAGCCCTGCTGAGGAAGAAGCTTCAAGCGGTTTCCACGAGGCCTTAGTCGCAGTTCTGCTTTATTTTCACCTTCGGACGCTTTTCAAGACGCGTAAGGCACAGGCAGGGTGCCCTGTTCCCGACAAGGACACTGAGTACCGGCAGGCTCCCCCGGCCTGCAAAGAAAGTGCCCGGGCCGAAAGCCCTTCCCGCTCACTCTGTGTTTGTCGAGTGCAGGGCAACACAAGGCACTCCTCCGGGCGAGAGGTCGCTTTCTCCAGCGCTCCAACGGCTCCAGGAAAACTCTTCTCTGGCGTCCCCCATGCCATGCAAATCTGCCTCACTGTCCTCGACTGAGCTGCACGGGGAAACCCAAACTGCTTGGCATTCCTTCTAGGCACTCATACCTGAAGACCCCATACCTGCAGGAGAAAGCCTGCTTGCCTTCCCACTGCTACTAGAGCAGAGCTCTGCCTGTTACACTGCAGGCTCTCTGAAGAGGCTGAGGCCCGATAGCCTCCCAGGTGCATTCCTTGGAAGAGCGAGTTAGCTACAGGCAGAACACCCCGTGAAGAAAAGTGGATTCAGGGAGGGGACCTGTGTGTAGCTAGAGCCTCTTTGGACGAGCTACGAATCACAAGGCGGTAGTCAGCGTGTTGACTGGAAGTGGGGGCCTGAGGACCCTAGCCTTGCCTTCTCATTTTTAAAGCAGCATTCATGCTGCCTTGAAGCTGCCTGAATAAAACCGATTAGGACGGTCTCCTAGTCGCTGGAGTCAGGGCTCGAGGAAGAGAAGCCGTTTTCTATAAATAAACAGGGTGCTTCCAGAGTCCGGGGAAGAGCTCATCCTGTCACGCTCTAGGGCGAAAGGGAAGCTCGATGTGAGTACTTACCTCCAGGTAAGGCCTTCTAATAGCCCTGCAGAGGCGGAAGCTTCGAGCGGTTTCCACGAGGCCTTAGTCGCAGTTCTCCTTTATTTTCACCTTCGTACGCTTTTCAAGACGCGTAAGGCCCTCGCGGGGCGCCCTGTTCCCGACAAAGAAACTGAGTACCGGCAGGCTCCCCCGGCCTGCAAAGAAAGTGCCCGGGCCGAAAGCCCTTCCCGCTCACTCTGTGTTTGCCGAGTGCAGGGCAACACACGGCACTCCTCCGGGCGAGAGGTCGCTTTCCCCAGCGCTCCAACATCTCCAGGAAAACTCTTCTCTGGCGTCCCCCATGCCATGCATATCTGCCTCACTGTTCTCGACTGAGCTGCACGGGGAAACCCAAACAGCTTGGCATTCGTTCTAGGCACTCATACCTGAAGACCCCATCTCTGCAGGAGAAAGCCGGCTTGCCTTCCCACTGCCACAAGAGCAGAGCTCTGCCTGTTACACTGCAGGCTCTCCGAAGAGGCTGAGGCCCGATAGCCTCCCTGGTGCATTCCTTGGATGAGCGAGTTAGCTACAGGCAGAACACCCCGTGAAGAAAAGTGGATTCAGGGAGGGGACCTGTGTGTAGCTAGAGCCTCTTTGGACGAGCTACGAATCACAAGGCGGTAGTCAGCGTGTTGACTGGAAGTGGGGGCCTGAGGAGCCAAGCCTTGCCTTCTCATTTTTATAGCACCATTCATGCTGCCTTGAAGCTACCTGCATAAAACCGTTTGGGATGGGCCCCTAGTCGCTGGAGTCAGGGCTCGTGGAAGAGAAGCCGTTTTCTATAAATAAACTGGGTGTTCCAGAGTCCCGGGAAGAGCTCTTCCTGCCACGCTCTAGGGCGAACGGGAAGCTCGATGTGAGTACTTACCTCTATGTAAGGCCTTCTAATAGCCCTGCTGAGGAAGAAGCTTCAAGCGGTTTCCACGAGGCCTTAGTCGCAGTTCTGCTTTATTTTCACCTTCGGACGCTTTTCAAGACGCGTAAGGCCCAGGCAGGGTGCCGTGTTCCCGACAAGGACCCTGAGTACCGGCAGGCTCCCCCGGCCTGCAAAGAGAGTGCCCGGGCCGAAAGCCCTTCCCGCTCACTCTGTGTTTGCCGAGTGCAGGGCAACACACGGCACTCCTCCGGGCGAGAGATCGCTTTCCCCAGCGCTCCAACGTCTCCAGGAAAACTCTTCTCTGGCGTCCCCCATGCCATGCAAATCTGCCTCACTGTTCTCGACTGAGCTGCACGGGGAAACCCAAACAGCTTGGCATTCCTTCTAGGCACTCATACCTGAAGACCCCATACCTGCAGGAGAAAGCCGGCTTGCCTTCCCACTGCCACAAGAGCAGAGCTCTGCCTGTTACACTGCAGGCTCTCCGAAGAGGCTGAGGCCCGATAGCCTCCCTGGTGCATTCCTTGGATGAGCGAGTTAGCTACAGGCAGAACACCCCGTGAAGAAAAGTGGATTCAGGGAGGGGACCTGTGTGTAGCTAGAGCCTCTTTGGACGAGCTACGAATCACAAGGCGGTAGTCAGCGTGTTGACTGGAAGTGGGGGCCTGAGGAGCCAAGCCTTGCCTTCTCATTTTTATAGCACCATTCATGCTGCCTTGAAGCTACCTGCATAAAACCGTTTGGGATGGGCCCCTAGTCGCTGGAGTCAGGGCTCGTGGAAGAGAAGCCGTTTTCTATAAATAAACTGGGTGCTTCCAGAGTCCCGGGAAGAGCTCTTCCTGCCACGCTCTAGGGCGAACGGGAAGCTCGATGTGAGTACTTACCTCTATGTAAGGCCTTCTAATAGCCCTGCTGAGGAAGAAGCTTCAAGCGGTTTCCACGAGGCCTTAGTCGCAGTTCTGCTTTATTTTCACCTTCGGACGCTTTTCAAGACGCGTAAGGCCCAGGCAGGGTGCCGTGTTCCCGACAAGGACCCTGAGTACCGGCAGGCTCCCCCGGCCTGCAAAGAGAGTGCCCGGGCCGAAAGCCCTTCCCGCTCACTCTGTGTTTGTCGAGTGCAGGGCAACACAAGGCACTCCTCCGGGCGAGAGGTCGCTTTCTCCAGCGCTCCAACGGCTCCAAGAAAACTCTTCTCTGGCGTCCCCCATGCCATGCAAATCTGCCTCACTGTCCTCGACTGAGCTGCACGGGGAAACCCAAACTGCTTGGCATTCCTTCTAGGCACTCATACCTGAAGACCCCATACCTGCAGGAGAAAGCCTGCTTGCCTTCCCACTGCTACTAGAGCAGAGCCCTGCCTGTTACACTGCAGGCTCTCTGAAGAGGCTGAGGCCCGATAGCCTCCCAGGTGCATTCCTTGGAAGAGCGAGTTAGCTACAGGCAGAACACCCCGTGAAGAAAAGTGGATTCAGGGAGGGGACCTGTGTGTAGCTAGAGCCTCTTTGGACGAGCTACGAATCACAAGGCGGTAGTCAGCGTGTTGACTGGAAGTGGGGGCCTGAGGACCCTAGCCTTGCCTTCTCATTTTTATTTTTATTTTTTATTTTTTTTTTTTTTTGCCTTCTCATTTTTAAAGCAGCATTCATGCTGCCTTGAAGCTGCCTGAATAAAACCGATTAGGACGGTCTCCTAGTCGCTGGAGTCAGGGCTCGAGGAAGAGAAGCCGTTTTCTATAAATAAACAGGGTGCTTCCAGAGTCCGGGGAAGAGCTCATCCTGTCACGCTCTAGGGCGAAAGGGAAGCTCGATGTGAGTACTTACCTCCAGGTAAGGCCTTCTAATAGCCCTGCAGAGGCGGAAGCTTCGAGCGGTTTCCACGAGGCCTTAGTCGCAGTTCTCCTTTATTTTCACCTTCGTACGCTTTTCAAGACGCGTAAGGCCCTCGCGGGGCGCCCTGTTCCCGACAAAGAAACTGAGTACCGGCAGGCTCCCCCGGCCTGCAAAGAAAGTGCCCGGGCCGAAAGCCCTTCCCGCTCACTCTGTGTTTGCCGAGTGCAGGGCAACACACGGCACTCCTCCGGGCGAGAGGTCGCTTTCCCCAGCGCTCCAACATCTCCAGGAAAACTCTTCTCTGGCGTCCCCCATGCCATGCATATCTGCCTCACTGTTCTCGACTGAGCTGCACGGGGAAACCCAAACAGCTTGGCATTCGTTCTAGGCACTCATACCTGAAGACCCCATCTCTGCAGGAGAAAGCCGGCTTGCCTTCCCACTGCCACAAGAGCAGAGCTCTGCCTGTTACACTGCAGGCTCTCCGAAGAGGCTGAGGCCCGATAGCCTCCCTGGTGCATTCCTTGGATGAGCGAGTTAGCTACAGGCAGAACACCCCGTGAAGAAAAGTGGATTCAGGGAGGGGACCTGTGTGTAGCTAGAGCCTCTTTGGACGAGCTACGAATCACAAGGCGGTAGTCAGCGTGTTGACTGGAAGTGGGGGCCTGAGGACCCTAGCCTTGCCTTCTCATTTTTAAAGCACCATTCATGCTGCCTTGAAGCTGCCTGCATAAAACCGATTAGGACGGGCCCCTATTCGCTGGAGTCAGGGCTCGAGGAAGAGAAGCCGTTTTCTATAAATAAACAGGGTGCTTCCAGAGTCCCGGGAAGACCTCATCCTGTCACGCTCTAGGGCGAAAGGGAAGCTCGATGTGAGTACTTACATCCAAGTAAGGCCTTCTAATAGCCTTGCTGAGGCGGAAGCTTCGAGCGGTTTCCACGAGGCCTTAGACGCAGTTCTGCTTTATTTTCACCTTCGTACGCTTTTCAAGACGCGTAAGGCACAGGCAGGGTGCCCTGTTCCCGACAAGGACACTGAGTACCGCCAGGCTCCCCCGGCCTGCAAAGAAAGTGCCCGGGCCGAAAGCCCTTCCCGCTCACTCTGTGTTTGCCGAGTGCAGGGCAACACACGGCACTCCTCCGGGCGAGAGGTCGCTTTCCCCAGCGCTCCAACGTCTCCAGGAAAACTCTTCTCTGGCGTCCCCCATGCCAGGCAAATCTGCTTCACTGTCCTCGACTGAGCTGCACGGGGAAACCCAAACTGCTTGGCATTCCTTCTAGGCACTCATACCTGAAGACCCCATACCTGCAGGAGAAAGCCGGCTTGCCTTCCCACTGCTACTAGAGCAGAGCTCTGCCTGTTACACTGCAGGCTCTCTGAAGAGGCTGAGGCCCGATAGCCTCCCTGGTGCATTCCTTGGATGAGCGAGTTAGCTACAGGCAGAACACCCCGTGAAGAAAAGTGGATTCAGGGAGGGGACCTGTGTGTAGCTAGAGCCTCTTTGGACGAGCTACGGATCACAAGGCGGTATTCAGCGTGTTGACTAGAAGTGGGGGCCTGAGGACCCAAGCCTTGCCTTGTCATTTTTAAAGCACCATTCATGCTGCCTTGAAGCTGCCTGAATAAAACCGATTAGGACGGTCTCCTAGTCGCTGGAGTCAGGGCTCGAGGAAGAGAAGCCGTTTTCTATAAATAAACTCGGTGCTTCCAGAGTCCCGGCAAGAGCTCTTCCTGTCACGCTCTAGGGCGAAAGGGAAGCTCGATGTGAGTACTTACCTCCAGGTAAGGCCTTCTAATAGCCCTGCAGAGGCGGAAGCTTCGAGCGGTTTCCACGAGGCCTTAGTCGCAGTTCTGCTTTATTTTCACCTTCGGACGCTTTTCAAGACGCGTAAGGCCCTCGCGGGGCGCCCTGTTCCCGACAAGGACCCTGAGTACCGGCAGGCTCCCCCGGCCTGCAAAGAAAGTGCCCGGGCCGAAAGCCCTTCCCGCTCACTCTGTGTTTGCCGAGTGCAGGGCAACACACGGCACTCCTCCGGGCGAGAGGTCGCTTTCCCCAGCGCTCCAACGTCTCCAGGAAAACTCTTCTCTTGCGTCCCCCATGCCAGGCAAATCTGCTTCACTGTCCTCGAATGAGCTGCACGGGGAAACCCAAACTGCTTGGCATTCCTTCTAGGCACTCATACCTGAAGACCCCATAGCTGCAGGAGAAAGCCGGCTTGCCTTCCCACTGCCACTAGAGCAGAGCTCTGCCTGTTACATTGCAGGCTCTCCGAAGAGGCTGAGGCCCGATAGGCTCCCTGGTGCATTCCTTGGATGAGCCAGTTAGCAACAGGCAGAACACCCCGTGAAGAAAAGTGGATTCAGGGAGGGGACCTGTGTGTAGCTAGAGCCTCTTTGGACGAGCTACGAATCACAAGGCGGTAGTCAGCGTGTTGACTGGAAGTGGGGGCCTGAGGAGCCAAGCCTTGCCTTCTCATTTTTATAGCACCATTCATGCTGCCTTGAAGCTACCTGCATAAAACCGTTTGGGATGGGCCCCTAGTCGCTGGAGTCAGGGCTCGTGGAAGAGAAGCCGTTTTCTATAAATAAACTGGGTGCTTCCAGAGTCCCGGGAAGAGCTCTTCCTGCCACGCTCTAGGGCGAACGGGAAGCTCGATGTGAGTACTTACCTCTATGTAAGGCCTTCTAATAGCCCTGCTGAGGAAGAAGCTTCAAGCGGTTTCCACGAGGCCTTAGTCGCAGTTCTGCTTTATTTTCACCTTCGGACGCTTTTCAAGACGCGTAAGGCCCAGGCAGGGTGCCGTGTTCCCGACAAGGACCCTGAGTACCGGCAGGCTCCCCCGGCCTGCAAAGAGAGTGCCCGGGCCGAAAGCCCTTCCCGCTCACTCTGTGTTTGCCGAGTGCAGGGCAACACACGGCACTCCTCCGGGCGAGAGATCGCTTTCCCCAGCGCTCCAACGTCTCCAGGAAAACTCTTCTCTGGCGTCCCCCATGCCATGCAAATCTGCCTCACTGTTCTCGACTGAGCTGCACGGGGAAACCCAAACAGCTTGGCATTCCTTCTAGGCACTCATACCTGAAGACCCCATACCTGCAGGAGAAAGCCGGCTTGCCTTCCCACTGCCACAAGAGCAGAGCTCTGCCTGTTACACTGCAGGCTCTCCGAAGAGGCTGAGGCCCGATAGCCTCCCTGGTGCATTCCTTGGATGAGCGAGTTAGCTACAGGCAGAACACCCCGTGAAGAAAAGTGGATTCAGGGAGGGGACCTGTGTGTAGCTAGAGCCTCTTTGGACGAGCTACGAATCACAAGGCGGTAGTCAGCGTGTTGACTGGAAGTGGGGGCCTGAGGAGCCAAGCCTTGCCTTCTCATTTTTATAGCACCATTCATGCTGCCTTGAAGCTACCTGCATAAAACCGTTTGGGATGGGCCCCTAGTCGCTGGAGTCAGGGCTCGTGGAAGAGAAGCCGTTTTCTATAAATAAACTGGGTGCTTCCAGAGTCCCGGGAAGAGCTCTTCCTGCCACGCTCTAGGGCGAACGGGAAGCTCGATGTGAGTACTTACCTCTATGTAAGGCCTTCTAATAGCCCTGCTGAGGAAGAAGCTTCAAGCGGTTTCCACGAGGCCTTAGTCGCAGTTCTGCTTTATTTTCACCTTCGGACGCTTTTCAAGACGCGTAAGGCCCAGGCAGGGTGCCGTGTTCCCGACAAGGACCCTGAGTACCGGCAGGCTCCCCCGGCCTGCAAAGAGAGTGCCCGGGCCGAAAGCCCTTCCCGCTCACTCTGTGTTTGTCGAGTGCAGGGCAACACAAGGCACTCCTCCGGGCGAGAGGTCGCTTTCTCCAGCGCTCCAAGGGCTCCAAGAAAACTCTTCTCTGGCGTCCCCCATGCCATGCAAATCTGCCTCACTGTCCTCGACTGAGCTGCACGGGGAAACCCAAACTGCTTGGCATTCCTTCTAGGCACTCATACCTGAAGACCCCATACCTGCAGGAGAAAGCCGGCTTGCCTTCCCACTGCTACTAGAGCAGAGCTCTGCCTGTTACACTGCAGGCTCTCTGAAGAGGCTGAGGCCCAATAGCCTCCCAGGTGCATTCCTTGGAAGAGCGAGTTAGCTACAGGCAGAACACCCCGTGAAGAAAAGTGGATTCAGGGAGGGGACCTGTGTGTAGCTAGAGCCTCTTTGGACGAGCTACGAATCACAAGGCGGTAGTCAGCGTGTTGACTGGAAGTGGGGGCCTGAGGACCCTAGCCTTGCCTTCTCATTTTTATTTTTATTTTTTATTTTTTATTTTTTTTGCCTTCTCATTTTTAAAGCAGCATTCATGCTGCCTTGAAGCTGCCTGAATAAAACCGATTAGGACGGTCTCCTAGTCGCTGGAGTCAGGGCTCGAGGAAGAGAAGCCGTTTTCTATAAATAAACAGGGTGCTTCCAGAGTCCGGGGAAGAGCTCATCCTGTCACGCTCTAGGGCGAAAGGGAAGCTCGATGTGAGTACTTACCTCCAGGTAAGGCCTTCTAATAGCCCTGCAGAGGCGGAAGCTTCGAGCGGTTTCCACGAGGCCTTAGTCGCAGTTCTCCTTTATTTTCACCTTCGTACGCTTTTCAAGACGCGTAAGGCCCTCGCGGGGCGCCCTGTTCCCGACAAAGAAACTGAGTACCGGCAGGCTCCCCCGGCCTGCAAAGAAAGTGCCCGGGCCGAAAGCCCTTCCCGCTCACTCTGTGTTTGCCGAGTGCAGGGCAACACACGGCACTCCTCCGGGCGAGAGGTCGCTTTCCCCAGCGCTCCAACATCTCCAGGAAAACTCTTCTCTGGCGTCCCCCATGCCATGCATATCTGCCTCACTGTTCTCGACTGAGCTGCACGGGGAAACCCAAACAGCTTGGCATTCGTTCTAGGCACTCATACCTGAAGACCCCATCTCTGCAGGAGAAAGCCGGCTTGCCTTCCCACTGCCACAAGAGCAGAGCTCTGCCTGTTACACTGCAGGCTCTCCGAAGAGGCTGAGGCCCGATAGCCTCCCTGGTGCATTCCTTGGATGAGCGAGTTAGCTACAGGCAGAACACCCCGTGAAGAAAAGTGGATTCAGGGAGGGGACCTGTGTGTAGCTAGAGCCTCTTTGGACGAGCTACGAATCACAAGGCGGTAGTCAGCGTGTTGACTGGAAGTGGGGGCCTGAGGACCCTAGCCTTGCCTTCTCATTTTTAAAGCACCATTCATGCTGCCTTGAAGCTGCCTGCATAAAACCGATTAGGACGGGCCCCTATTCGCTGGAGTCAGGGCTCGAGGAAGAGAAGCCGTTTTCTATAAATAAACAGGGTGCTTCCAGAGTCCCGGGAAGACCTCATCCTGTCACGCTCTAGGGCGAAAGGGAAGCTCGATGTGAGTACTTACATCCAAGTAAGGCCTTCTAATAGCCTTGCTGAGGCGGAAGCTTCGAGCGGTTTCCACGAGGCCTTAGACGCAGTTCTGCTTTATTTTCACCTTCGTACGCTTTTCAAGACGCGTAAGGCACAGGCAGGGTGCCCTGTTCCCGACAAGGACACTGAGTACCGCCAGGCTCCCCCGGCCTGCAAAGAAAGTGCCCGGGCCGAAAGCCCTTCCCGCTCACTCTGTGTTTGCCGAGTGCAGGGCAACACACGGCACTCCTCCGGGCGAGAGGTCGCTTTCCCCAGCGCTCCAACGTCTCCAGGAAAACTCTTCTCTGGCGTCCCCCATGCCATGCATATCTGCCTCACTGTTCTCGACTGAGCTGCACGGGGAAACCCAAACAGCTTGGCATTCCTTCTAGGCACTCATACCTGAAGACCCCATACCTGCAGGAGAAAGCCGGCTTGCCTTCCCACTGCCACAAGAGCAGAGCTCTGCCTGTTACACTGCAGGCTCTCCGAAGAGGCTGAGGCCCGATAGCCTCCCTGGTGCATTCCTTGGATGAGCGAGTTAGCTACAGGCAGAACACCCCGTGAAGAAAAGTGGATTCAGGGAGGGGACCTGTGTGTAGCTAGAGCCTCTTTGGACGAGCTACGAATCACAAGGCGGTAGTCAGCGTGTTGACTGGAAGTGGGGGCCTGAGGAGCCAAGCCTTGCCTTCTCATTTTTAAAGCACCATTCATGCTGCCTTGAAGCTACCTGCATAAAACCGTTTGGGATGGGCCCCTAGTCGCTGGAGTCAGGGCTCGTGGAAGAGAAGCCGTTTTCTATAAATAAACTGGATGCTTCCAGAGTCCCCTGAAGAGCTCTTCTTGCCACGCTCTAGGGCGAACGGGAAGCTCGATGTGAGTACTTACTTCTATGTAAGGCCTTCTAATAGCCCTGCTGAGGAAGAAGCTTCAAGCGGTTTCCACGAGGCCTTAGTCGCAGTTCTGCTTTATTTTCACCTTCGGACGCTTTTCAAGAAGCGTAAGGCCCAGTCAGGGTGCCGTGTTCCCGACAAGGACCCTGAGTACCGGCAGGCTCCCCCGGCCTGCAAAGAGAGTGCCCGGGCCGAAAGCCCTTCCCGCTCACTCTGTGTTTGCCGAGTGCAGGGCAACACACGGCACTCCTCCGGGCGAGAGATCGCTTTCCCCGGCGCTCCAACGTCTCCAGGAAAACTCTTCTCTGGCGTCCCCCATGCCATGCAAATCTGCCTCACTGTCCTCGACTGAGCTGCACGGGGAAACCCAAACTGCTTGGCATTCCTTCTAGGCACTCATACCTGAAGACCCCATACTTGCAGGAGAAAGCCGGCTTGCCTTCCCACTGCTACTAGAGCAGAGCTCTGCCTGTTACACTGCAGGCTCTCCGAAGAGGCTGAGGCCCGATAGCCTCCCTGGTGCATTCCTTGGATGAGCGAGTTAGCTACAGGCAGAACACCCCGTGAAGAAAAGTGGATTCAGGGAGGGGACCTGTGTGTAGCTAGAGCCTCTTTGGACGAGCTACGGATCACAAGGCGGTATTCAGCGTGTTGACTAGAAGTGGGGGCCTGAGGACCCAAGCCTTGCCTTGTCATTTTTAAAGCACCATTCATGCTGCCTTGAAGCTGCCTGAATAAAACCGAGTAGGACGGTCTCCTAGTCGCTGGAGTCAGGGCTCGAGGAAGAGAAGCCGTTTTCTATAAATAAACAGGGTGCTTCCAGAGTCCCGGGAAGAGCTCATCCTGTCACGCTCTAGGGCGAAAGGGAAGCTCGATGTGAGTACTTACCTCCAGGTAAGGCCTTCTAATAGCCCTGCAGAGGCGGAAGCTTCGAGCGGTTTCCACGAGGCCTTAGTCGCAGTTCTGCTTTATTTTCACCTTCGGACGCTTTTCAAGACGCGTAAGGCCCTCGCGGGGCGCCCTGTTCCCGACAAGGACCCTGAGTACCGGCAGGCTCCCCCGGCCTGCAAAGAAAGTGCCCGGGCCGAAAGCCCTTCCCGCTCACTCTGTGTTTGCCGAGTGCAGGGCAACACACGGCACTCCTCCGGGCGAGAGGTCGCTTTCCCCAGCGCTCCAACGTCTCCAGGAAAACTCTTCTCTGGCGTCCCCCATGCCAGGCAAATCTGCCTCACTGTCCTCGACTGAGCTGCACGGGGAAACCCAAACTGCTTGGCATTCCTTCTAGGCACTCATACCTGAAGACCCCATACTTGCAGGAGAAAGCCGGCTTGCCTTCCCACTGCTACTTGAGCAGAGCTCTGCCTGTTACACTGCAGGCTCTCCGAAGAGGCTGAGGCCCGATAGCCTCCCTGGTGCATTCCTTGGATGAGCGAGTTAGCTACAGGCAGAACACCCCGTGAAGAAAAGTGGATTCAGGGAGGGGACCTGTGTGTAGCTAGAGCCTCTTTGGACGAGCTACGGATCACAAGGCGGTATTCAGCGTGTTGACTAGAAGTGGGGGCCTGAGGACCCAAGCCTTGCCTTGTCATTTTTAAAGCACCATTCATGCTGCCTTGAAGCTGCCTGAATAAAACCGATTAGGACGGTCTCCTAGTCGCTGGAGTCAGGGCTCGAGGAAGAGAAGCCGTTTTCTATAAATAAACAGGGTGCTTCCAGAGTCCCGGGAAGAGCTCATCCTGCCACGCTCTAGGGCGAAAGGGAAGCTCGATGTGAGTACTTACCTCCAGGTAAGGCCTTCTAATAGCCCTGCAGAGGCGGAAGCTTCGAGCGGTTTCCACGAGGCCTTAGTCGCAGTTCTGCTTTATTTTCACCTTCGGACGCTTTTCAAGACGCGTAAGGCCCTCGCGGGGCGCCCTGTTCCCGACAAGGACCCTGAGTACCGGCAGGCTCCCCCGGCCTGCAAAGAAAGTGCCCGGGCCGAAAGCCCTTCCCGCTCACTCTGTGTTTGCCGAGTGCAGGGCAACACACGGCACTCCTCCGGGCGAGAGGTCGCTTTCCCCAGCGCTCCAACGTCTCCAGGAAAACTCTTCTCTTGCGTCCCCCATGCCAGGCAAATCTGCTTCACTGTCCTCGAATGAGCTGCACGGGGAAACCCAAACTGCTTGGCATTCCTTCTAGGCACTCATACCTGAAGACCCCATAGCTGCAGGAGAAAGCCGGCTTGCCTTCCCACTGCCACTAGAGCAGAGCTCTGCCTGTTACATTGCAGGCTCTCCGAAGAGGCTGAGGCCCGATAGGCTCCCTGGTGCATTCCTTGGATGAGCCAGTTAGCAACAGGCAGAACACCCCGTGAAGAAAAGTGGATTCAGGGAGGGGACCTGTGTGTAGCTAGAGCCTCTTCGGACGAGCTACGAATCACAAGGCGGTAGTCAGCGTGTTGACTGGAAGTGGGGGCCTGAGGAGCCAAGCCTTGCCTTCTCATTTTTATAGCACCATTCATGCTGCCTTGAAGCTACCTGCATAAAACCGTTTGGGATGGGCCCCTAGTCGCTGGAGTCAGGGCTCGTGGTAGAGAAGCCGTTTTCTATAAATAAACTGGGGGCTTCCAGAGTCCCGGGAAGGGCTCTTCCTGCCACGCTCTAGGGCGAACGGGACGCTCGATGTGAGTACTTACCTCTATGTAAGGCCTTCTAATAGCCCTGCTGAGGAAGAAGCTTCAAGCGGTTTCCACGAGGCCTTAGACGCAGTTCTGCTTTATTTTCACCTTCGGACGCTTTTCAAGACGCGTAAGGCCCAGGCAGGGTGCCGTGTTCCCGACAAGGACCCTGAGTACCGGCAGGCTCCCCCGGCCTGCAAAGAGAGTGCCCGGGCCGAAAGCCCTTCCCGCTCACTCTGTGTTTGCCGAGTGCAGGGCAACACACGGCACTCCTCCGGGCGAGAGATCGCTTTCCCCAGCGCTCCAACGTCTCCAGGAAAACTGTTCTCTGGCGTCCCCCATGCCATGCAAATCTGCCTCACTGTCCTCGACTGAGCTGCACGGGGAAACCCAAACTGCTTGGCATTCCTTCTAGGCACTCATACCTGAAGACCCATACTTGCAGAAGAAAGCCGGCTTGCCTTCCCACTGCCACTAGAGCAGAGCTCTGCCTTTTACACTGCAGGCTCTCCGAAGAGGCTGAGGCCCGATAGCCTCCCTGGTGCATTCCTTGCATGAGCGAGTTAGCTACAGGCAGAACACCCCGTGAAGAAAAGTGGATTCAGGGAGGGGACCTGTGTGTAGCTAGAGCCTCTTTGGACGAGCTACGAATCACAAGGCGGTAGTCAGCGTGTTGACTGGAAGTGGGGGCCTGAGGACCCTAGCCTTGCCTTCTCATTTTTAAAGCACCATTCATGCTGCCTTGAAGCTGCCTGCATAAAACCGATTAGGACAAGCCCCTATTCGCTGGAGTCAGGGCTCGAGGAAGAGAAGCCGTTTTCTATAAATAAACAGGGTGCTTCCAGAGTCCGGGGAAGAGCTCATCCTGTCACGCTCTAGGGCGAAAGGGAAGCTCGATGTGAGTACTTACCTCCAGGTAAGGCCTTCTAATAGCCCTGCAGAGGCGGAAGCTTCGAGCGGTTTCCACGAGGCCTTAGTCGCAGTTCTCCTTTATTTTGACCTTCGTACGCTTTTCAAGACTCGTAAGGCACAGGCAGGGTGCCCTGTTCCCGACAAGGACACTGAGTACCGCCAGGCTCCCCCGGCCTGCAAAGAAAGTGCCCGGGCCGAAAGCCCTTCCCGCTCACTCTGTGTTTGCCGAGTGCAGGGCAACACACGGCACTCCTCCGGGCGAGAGGTCGCTTTCCCCAGCGCTCCAACGTCTCCAGGAAAACTCTTCTCTGGCGTCCCCCATGCCAGGCAAATCTGCTTCACTGTCCTCGACTGAGCTGCACGGGGAAACCCAAACTGCTTGGCATTCCTTCTAGGCACTCATACCTGAAGACCCCATACCTGCAGGAGAAAGCCTGCTTGCCTTCCCACTGCTACTAGAGCAGAGCTCTGCCTGTTACACTGCAGGCTCTCCGAAGAGGCTGAGGCCCGATAGCCTCCCTGGTGCATTCCTTGGATGAGCGAGTTAGCTACAGGCAGAACACCCCGTGAAGAAAAGTGGATTCAGGGAGGGGACCTGTGTGTAGCTAGAGCCTCTTTGGACGAGCTACGGATCACAAGGCGGTATTCAGCGTGTTGACTAGAAGTGGGGGCCTGAGGACCCAAGCCTTGCCTTGTCATTTTTAAAGCACCATTCATGCTGCCTTGAAGCTGCCTGAATAAAACCGATTAGGACGGTCTCCTAGTCGCTGGAGTCAGGGCTCGAGGAAGAGAAGCCGTTTTCTATAAATAAACAGGGTGCTTCCAGAGTCCCGGGAAGAGCTCATCCTGTCACGCTCTAGGGCGAAAGGGAAGCTCGATGTGAGTACTTACCTCCAGGTAAGGCCTTCTAATAGCCCTGCTGAGGAAGAAGCTTCAAGCGGTTTCCACGAGGCCTTAGTCGCAATTCTGCTTTATTTTCACCTTCGGACGCTTTTCAAGACGCGTAAGGCCCAGGCAGGGTGCACTGTTCCCGACAAGGACACTGAGTACCGGCAGGCTCCCACGGCCTGCAAAGAAAGTGCCCGGGCCGAAAGCCCTTCCCACTCACTCTGTGTTTGCCGAGTGCAGGGCAACACACGGCACTCCTCCGGGCGAGAGATCGCTTTCCCCAGCGCTCCAACGTCTCCAGGAAAACTCTTCTCTGGCGTCCCCCATGCCATGCAAATCTGCCTCACTGTCCTCGACTGAGCTGCACGGGGAAACCCAAACTGCTTGGCATTCCTTCTAGGCACTCATACCTGAAGACCCCATACTTGCAGGAGAAAGCCGGCTTGCGTTCCCACTGCCACTAGAGCAGAGCTCTGCCTGTTACACTGCAGGCTCTCCGAAGAGGCTGAGGCCCGATAGCCTCCCAGGTGCATTCCTTGGAAGAGCGAGTTAGCTACAGGCAGAACACCCCGTGAAGAAAAGTGGATTCAGGGAGGGGACCTGTGTGTAGCTAGAGCCTCTTTGGACGAGCTACGAATCACAAGGCGGTAGTCAGCGTGTTGACTGGAAGTGGGGGCCTGAGGACCCAAGCCTTGCCTTCTCATTTTTAAAGCACCAGTCATGCTGCCTTGAAGCTACCTGCATAAAACCGTTTGGGATGGGCCCCTAGTCGCTGGAGTCAGGGCTCGTGGAAGAGAAGCCGTTTTCTATAAATAAACTGGGTGCTTCCAGAGTCCCGGGAAGAGCTCTTCCTGCCACGCTCTAGGGCGAACGGGAAGCTCGATGTGAGTACTTACCTCCAGGTAAGGCCTTCTAATAGCCCTGCAGAGGCGGAAGCTTCAAGCGGTTTCCACGAGGCCTTAGACGCAGTTCTGCTTTATTTTCACCTTCGGACGCTTTTCAAGACGCGTAAGGCCCTCGCGGGGCGCCCTGTTCCCGACAAGGACCCTGAGTACCGGCAGGCTCCCCCGGCCTGCAAAGAAAGTGCCCGGGCCGAAAGCCCTTCCCGCTCACTCTGTGTTTGCCGAGTGCAGGGCAACACACGGCACTCCTCCGGGCGAGAGGTCGCTTTCCCCAGCGCTCCAACGTCTCCAGGAAAACTCTTCTCTTGCGTCCCCCATGCCAGGCAAATCTGCTTCACTGTCCTCGAATGAGCTGCACGGGGAAACCCAAACTGCTTGGCATTCCTTCTAGGCACTCATACCTGAAGACCCCATAGCTGCAGGAGAAAGCCGGCTTGCCTTCCCACTGCCACTAGAGCAGAGCTCTGCCTGTTACATTGCAGGCTCTCCGAAGAGGCTGAGGCCCGATAGGCTCCCTGGTGCATTCCTTGGATGAGCCAGTTAGCAACAGGCAGAACACCCCGTGAAGAAAAGTGGATTCAGGGAGGGGACCTGTGTGTAGCTAGAGCCTCTTTGGACGAGCTACGAATCACAAGGCGGTAGTCAGCGTGTTGACTGGAAGTGGGGGCCTGAGTACCCAAGGCTTGCCTTCTCATTTTTATAGCACCATTCATGCTGCCTTGAAGCTACCTGCATAAAACCGTTTGGGATGGGCCCCTAGTCGCTGGAGTCAGGGCTCGTGGTAGAGAAGCCGTTTTCTATAAATAAACTGGGTGCTTCCAGAGTCCCGGGAAGAGCTCTTCCTGCCACGCTCTAGGGCGAAAGGGAAGCTCGATGTGAGTACTTACCTCTATGTAAGGCCTTCTAATAGCCCTGCTGAGGAAGAAGCTTCAAGCGGTTTCCACGAGGCCTTAGTCGCAGTTCTGCTTTATTTTCACCTTCGGACGCTTTTCAAGACGCGTAAGGCACAGGCAGGGTGCCCTGTTCCCGACAAGGACACTGAGTACCGGCAGGCTCCCCCGGCCTGCAAAGAAAGTGCCCGGGCCGAAAGCCCTTCCCGCTCACTCTGTGTTTGTCGCGTGCAGGGCAACACAAGGCACTCCTCCGGGCGAGAGGTCGCTTTCTCCAGCGCTCCAACGGCTCCAGGAAAACTCTTCTCTGGCGTCCCCCATGCCATGCAAATCTGCCTCACTGTCCTCGACTGAGCTGCACGGGGAAACCCAAACTGCTTGGCATTCCTTCTAGGCACTCATACCTGAAGACCCCATACCTGCAGGAGAAAGCCTGCTTGCCTTCCCACTGCTACTAGAGCAGAGCTCTGCCTGTTACACTGCAGGCTCTCTGAAGAGGCTGAGGCCCGATAGCCTCCCAGGTGCATTCCTTGGAAGAGCGAGTTAGCTACAGGCAGAACACCCCGTGAAGAAAAGTGGATTCAGGGAGGGGACCTGTGTGTAGCTAGAGCCTCTTTGGACGAGCTACGAATCACAAGGCGGTAGTCAGCGTGTTGACTGGAAGTGGGGGCCTGAGGACCCTAGCCTTGCCTTCTCATTTTTAAAGCAGCATTCATGCTGCCTTGAAGCTGCCTGAATAAAACCGATTAGGACGGTCTCCTAGTCGCTGGAGTCAGGGCTCGAGGAAGAGAAGCCGTTTTCTATAAATAAACAGGGTGCTTCCAGAGTCCGGGGAAGAGCTCATCCTGTCACGCTCTAGGGCGAAAGGGAAGCTCGATGTGAGTACTTACCTCCAGGTAAGGCCTTCTAATAGCCCTGCAGAGGTGGAAGCTTCGAGCGGTTTCCACGAGGCCTTAGTCGCAGTTCTCCTTTATTTTCACCTTCGTACGCTTTTCAAGACGCGTAAGGCCCTCGCGGGGCGCCCTGTTCCCGACAAAGAAACTGAGTACCGGCAGGCTCCCCCGGCCTGCAAAGAAAGTGCCCGGGCCGAAAGCCCTTCCCGCTCACTCTGTGTTTGCCGAGTGCAGGGCAACACACGGCACTCCTCCGGGCGAGAGGTCGCTTTCCCCAGCGCTCCAACATCTCCAGGAAAACTCTTCTCTGGCGTCCCCCATGCCATGCATATCTGCCTCACTGTTCTCGACTGAGCTGCACGGGGAAACCCAAACAGCTTGGCATTCGTTCTAGGCACTCATACCTGAAGACCCCATCTCTGCAGGAGAAAGCCGGCTTGCCTTCCCACTGCCACAAGAGCAGAGATCTGCCTGTTACACTGCAGGCTCTCCGAAGAGGCTGAGGCCCGATAGCCTCCCTGGTGCATTCCTTGGATGAGCGAGTTAGCTACAGGCAGAACACCCCGTGAAGAAAAGTGGATTCAGGGAGGGGACCTGTGTGTAGCTAGAGCCTCTTTGGACGAGCTACGAATCACAAGGCGGTAGTCAGCGTGTTGACTGGAAGTGGGGGCCTGAGGAGCCAAGCCTTGCCTTCTCATTTTTATAGCACCATTCATGCTGCCTTGAAGCTACCTGCATAAAACCGTTTGGGATGGGCCCCTAGTCGCTGGAGTCAGGGCTCGTGGAAGAGAAGCCGTTTTCTATAAATAAACTGGGTGTTCCAGAGTCCCGGGAAGAGCTCTTCCTGCCACGCTCTAGGGCGAACGGGAAGCTCGATGTGAGTACTTACCTCTATGTAAGGCCTTCTAATAGCCCTGCTGAGGAAGAAGCTTCAAGCGGTTTCCACGAGGCCTTAGTCGCAGTTCTGCTTTATTTTCACCTTCGGACGCTTTTCAAGACGCGTAAGGCCCAGGCAGGGTGCCGTGTTCCCGACAAGGACCCTGAGTACCGGCAGGCTCCCCCGGCCTGCAAAGAGAGTGCCCGGGCCGAAAGCCCTTCCCGCTCACTCTGTGTTTGCCGAGTGCAGGGCAACACACGGCACTCCTCCGGGCGAGAGATCGCTTTCCCCAGCGCTCCAACGTCTCCAGGAAAACTCTTCTCTGGCGTCCCCCATGCCATGCAAATCTGCCTCACTGTTCTCGACTGAGCTGCACGGGGAAACCCAAACAGCTTGGCATTCCTTCTAGGCACTCATACCTGAAGACCCCATACCTGCAGGAGAAAGCCGGCTTGCCTTCCCACTGCCACAAGAGCAGAGCTCTGCCTGTTACACTGCAGGCTCTCCGAAGAGGCTGAGGCCCGATAGCCTCCCTGGTGCATTCCTTGGATGAGCGAGTTAGCTACAGGCAGAACACCCCGTGAAGAAAAGTGGATTCAGGGAGGGGACCTGTGTGTAGCTAGAGCCTCTTTGTACGAGCTACGAATCACAAGGCGGTAGTCAGCGTGTTGACTGGAAGTGGGGGCCTGAGGAGCCAAGCCTTGCCTTCTCATTTTTATAGCACCATTCATGCTGCCTTGAAGCTACCTGCATAAAACCGTTTGGGATGGGCCCCTAGTCGCTGGAGTCAGGGCTCGTGGAAGAGAAGCCGTTTTCTATAAATAAACTGGGTGCTTCCAGAGTCCCGGGAAGAGCTCTTCCTGCCACGCTCTAGGGCGAACGGGAAGCTCGATGTGAGTACTTACCTCTATGTAAGGCCTTCTAATAGCCCTGCTGAGGAAGAAGCTTCAAGCGGTTTCCACGAGGCCTTAGTCGCAGTTCTGCTTTATTTTCACCTTCGGACGCTTTTCAAGACGCGTAAGGCCCAGGCAGGTTGCCGTGTTCCCGACAAGGACCCTGGGTACCGGCAGGCTCCCCCGGCCTGCAAAGAGAGTGCCCGGGCCGAAAGCCCTTCCCGCTCACTCTGTGTTTGCCGAGTGCAGGGCAACACACGGCACTCCTCCGGGCGAGAGATCGCTTTCCCCAGCGCTCCAACGTCTCCAGGAAAACTCTTCTCTGGCGTCCCCCATGCCATGCAAATCTGCCTCACTGTCCTCGACTGAGCTGCACGGGGAAACCCAAACTGCTTGGCATTCCTTCTAGGCACTCATACCTGAAGACCCATACTTGCAGGAGAAAGCCGGCTTGCCTTCCCACTGCCACTAGAGCAGAGCTCTGCCTTTTACACTGCAGGCTCTCCGAAGAGGCTGAGGCCCGATAGCCTCCCTGGTGCATTCCTTGCATGAGCGAGTTAGCTACAGGCAGAACACCCCGTGAAGAAAAGTGGATTCAGGGAGGGGACCTGTGTGTAGCTAGAGCCTCTTTGGACGAGCTACGAATCACAAGGCGGTAGTCAGCGTGTTGACTGGAAGTGGGGGCCTGAGGACCCTAGCCTTGCCTTCTCATTTTTAAAGCACCATTCATGCTGCCTTGAAGCTGCCTGCATAAAACCGATTAGGACAAGCCCCTATTCGCTGGAGTCAGGGCTCGAGGAAGAGAAGCCGTTTTCTATAAATAAACAGGGTGCTTCCAGAGTCCCGGGAAGACCTCATCCTGTCACGCTCTAGGGCGAAAGGGAAGCTCGATGTGAGTACTTACATCCAAGTAAGGCCTTCTAATAGCCTTGCTGAGGCGGAAGCTTCGAGCGGTTTCCACGAGGCCTTAGACGCAGTTCTGCTTTATTTTCACCTTCGTACGCTTTTCAAGACGCGTAAGGCACAGGCAGGGTGCCCTGTTCCCGACAAGGACACTGAGTACCGCCAGGCTCCCCCGGCCTGCAAAGAAAGTGCCCGGGCCGAAAGCCCTTCCCGCTCACTCTGTGTTTGCCGAGTGCAGGGCAACACACGGCACTCCTCCGGGCGAGAGGTCGCTTTCCCCAGCGCTCCAACGTCTCCAGGAAAACTCTTCTCTGGCGTCCCCCATGCCAGGCAAATCTGCTTCACTGTCCTCGACTGAGCTGCACGGGGAAACCCAAACTGCTTGGCATTCCTTCTAGGCACTCATACCTGAAGACCCCATACCTGCAGGAGAAAGCCGGCTTGCCTTCCCACTGCTACTAGAGCAGAGCTCTGCCTGTTACACTGCAGGCTCTCTGAAGAGGCTGAGGCCCGATAGCCTCCCTGGTGCATTCCTTGGATGAGCGAGTTAGCTACAGGCAGAACACCCCGTGAAGAAAAGTGGATTAAGGGAGGGGACCTGTGTGTAGCTAGAGCCTCTTTGGACGAGCTACGGATCACAAGGCGGTATTCAGCGTGTTGACTAGAAGTGGGGGCCTGAGGACCCAAGCCTTGCCTTGTCATTTTTAAAGCAGCATTCATGCTGCCTTGAAGCTGCCTGAATAAAACCGATTAGGACGGTCTCCTAGTCGCTGGAGTCAGGGCTCGAGGAAGAGAAGCCGTTTTCTATAAATAAACAGGGCGCTTCCAGAGTCCCGGGAAGAGCTCATCCTGTCACGCTCTAGGGCGAAAGGGAAGCTCGATGTGAGTACTTACCTCCAGGTAAGGCCTTCTAATAGCCCTGCAGAGGCGGAAGCTTCGAGCGGTTTCCACGAGGCCTTAGTCGCAGTTCTGCTTTATTTTCACCTTCGGACGCTTTTCAAGACGCGTAAGGCCCTCGCGGGGCGCCCTGTTCCCGACAAGGACCCTGAGTACCGGCAGGCTCCCCCGGCCTGCAAAGAAAGTGCCCGGGCCGAAAGCCCTTCCCGCTCACTCTGTGTTTGCCGAGTGCAGGGCAACACACGGCACTCCTCCGGGCGAGAGGTCGCTTTCCCCAGCGCTCCAACGTCTCCAGGAAAACTCTTCTCTTGCGTCCCCCATGCCAGGCAAATCTGCTTCACTGTCCTCGAATGAGCTGCACGGGGAAACCCAAACTGCTTGGCATTCCTTCTAGGCACTCATACCTGAAGACCCCATAGCTGCAGGAGAAAGCCGGCTTGCCTTCCCACTGCCACTAGAGCAGAGCTCTGCCTGTTACATTGCAGGCTCTCCGAAGAGGCTGAGGCCCGATAGGCTCCCTGGTGCATTCCTTGGATGAGCCAGTTAGCAACAGGCAGAACACCCCGTGAAGAAAAGTGGATTCAGGGAGGGGACCTGTGTGTAGCTAGAGCCTCTTTGGACGAGCTACGAATCACAAGGCGGTAGTCAGCGTGTTGACTGGAAGTGGGGGCCTGAGGACCCTAGCCTTGCCTTCTCATTTTTAAAGCACCATTCATGCTGCCTTGAAGCTGCCTGCATAAAACCGATTAGGACGGGCCCCTATTCGCTGGAGTCAGGGCTCGAGGAAGAGAAGCCGTTTTCTATAAATAAACAGGGTGCTTCCAGAGTCCCGGGAAGACCTCATCCTGTCACGCTCTAGGGCGAAAGGGAAGCTCGATGTGAGTACTTACATCCAAGTAAGGCCTTCTAATAGCCTTGCTGAGGCGGAAGCTTCGAGCGGTTTCCACGAGGCCTTAGACGCAGTTCTGCTTTATTTTCACCTTCGTACGCTTTTCAAGACGCGTAAGGCACAGGCAGGGTGCCCTGTTCCCGACAAGGACACTGAGTACCGCCAGGCTCCCCCGGCCTGCAAAGAAAGTGCCCGGGCCGAAAGCCCTTCCCGCTCACTCTGTGTTTGCCGAGTGCAGGGCAACACACGGCACTCCTCCGGGCGAGAGGTCGCTTTCCCCAGCGCTCCAACGTCTCTAGGAAAACTCTTCTCTGGCGTCCCCCATGCCAGGCAAATCTGCTTCACTGTCCTCGAATGAGCTGCACGGGGAAACCCAAACTGCTTGGCATTCCTTCTAGGCACTCATACCTGAAGACCCCATACCTGCAGGAGAAAGCCGGCTTGCCTTCCCACTGCTACTAGAGCAGAGCTCTGCCTGTTACACTGCAGGCTCTCCGAAGAGGCTGAGGCCCGATAGCCTCCCTGGTGCATTCCTTGGATGAGCGAGTTAGCTACAGGCAGAACACCCCGTGAAGAAAAGTGGATTCAGGGAGGGGACCTGTGTGTAGCTAGAGCCTCTTTGGACGAGCTACGGATCACAAGGCGGTATTCAGCGTGTTGACTAGAAGTGTGGGCCTGAGGACCCAAGCCTTGCCTTGTCATTTTTAAAGCACCATTCATGCTGCCTTGAAGCTGCCTGAATAAAACCGATTAGGACGGTCTCCTAGTCGCTGGAGTCAGGGCTCGAGGAAGAGAAGCCGTTTTCTATAAATAAACTCGGTGCTTCCAGAGTCCCGGCAAGAGCTCTTCCTGTCACGCTCTAGGGCGAAAGGGAAGCTCGATGTGAGTACTTACCTCCAGATAAGGCCTTCTAATAGCCCTGCAGAGGCGGAAGCTTCGAGCGGTTTCCACGAGGCCTTAGTCGCAGTTCTGCTTTATTTTCACCTTCGGACGCTTTTCAAGACGCGTAAGGCCCTCGCGGGGCGCCCTGTTCCCGACAAGGACCCTGAGTACCGGCAGGCTCCCCCGGCCTGCAAAGAAAGTGCCCGGGCCGAAAGCCCTTCCCGCTCACTCTGTGTTTGCCGAGTGCAGGGCAACACACGGCACTCCTCCGGGCGAGAGGTCGCTTTCCCCAGCGCTCCAACGTCTCCAGGAAAACTCTTCTCTGGCGTCCCCCATGCCATGCAAATCTGCCTCACTGTCCTCGACTGAGCTGCACGGGGAAACCCAAACTGCTTGGCATTCCTTCTAGGCACTCATACCTGAAGACCCATACTTGCAGGAGAAAGCCGGCTTGCCTTCCCACTGCCACTAGAGCAGAGCTCTGCCTTTTACACTGCAGGCTCTCCGAAGAGGCTGAGGCCCGATAGCCTCCCTGGTGCATTCCTTGCATGAGCGAGTTAGCTACAGGCAGAACACCCCGTGAAGAAAAGTGGATTCAGGGAAGGGACCTGTGTGTAGCTAGAGCCTCTTTGGACGAGCTACGAATCACAAGGCGGTAGTCAGCGTGTTGACTGGAAGTGGGGGCCTGAGGACCCTAGCCTTGCCTTCTCATTTTTAAAGCATCATTCATGCTGCCTTGAAGCTGCCTGCATAAAACCGATTAGGACAAGCCCCTATTCGCTGGAGTCAGGGCTCGAGGAAGAGAAGCCGTTTTCTATAAATAAACAGGGTGCTTCCAGAGTCCCGGGAAGACCTCATCCTGTCACGCTCTAGGGCGAAAGGGAAGCTCGATGTGAGTACTTACATCCAAGTAAGGCCTTCTAATAGCCTTGCTGAGGCGGAAGCTTCGAGCGGTTTCCACGAGGCCTTAGACGCAGTTCTGCTTTATTTTCACCTTCGTACGCTTTTCAAGACGCGTAAGGCACAGGCAGGGTGCCCTGTTCCCGACAAGGACACTGAGTACCGCCAGGCTCCCCCGGCCTGCAAAGAAAGTGCCCGGGCCGAAAGCCCTTCCCGCTCACTCTGTGTTTGCCGAGTGCAGGGCAACACACGGCACTCCTCCGGGCGAGAGGTCGCTTTCCCCAGCGCTCCAACGTCTCCAGGAAAACTCTTCTCTGGCGTCCCCCATGCCAGGCAAATCTGCTTCACTGTCCTCGACTGAGCTGCACGGGGAAACCCAAACTGCTTGGCATTCCTTCTAGGCACTCATACCTGAAGACCCCATACCTGCAGGAGAAAGCCGGCTTGCCTTCCCACTGCTACTAGAGCAGAGCTCTGCCTGTTACACTGCAGGCTCTCTGAAGAGGCTGAGGCCCGATAGCCTCCCTGGTGCATTCCTTGGATGAGCGAGTTAGCTACAGGCAGAACACCCCGTGAAGAAAAGTGGATTAAGGGAGGGGACCTGTGTGTAGCTAGAGCCTCTTTGGACGAGCTACGGATCACAAGGCGGTATTCAGCGTGTTGACTAGAAGTGGGGGCCTGAGGACCCAAGCCTTGCCTTGTCATTTTTAAAGCACCATTCATGCTGCCTTGAAGCTGCCTGAATAAAACCGATTAGGACGGTCTCCTAGTCGCTGGAGTCAGGGCTCGAGGAAGAGAAGCCGTTTTCTATAAATAAACTCGGTGCTTCCAGAGTCCCGGGAAGAGCTCATCCTGTCACGCTCTAGGGCGAAAGGGAAGCTCGATGTGAGTACTTACCTCCAGGTAAGGCCTTCTAATAGCCCTGCAGAGGCGGAAGCTTCGAGCGGTTTCCACGAGGCCTTAGTCGCAGTTCTGCTTTATTTTCACCTTCGGACGCTTTTCAAGACGCGTAAGGCCCTCGCGGGGCGCCCTGTTCCCGACAAGGACCCTGAGTACCGGCAGGCTCCCCCGGCCTGCAAAGAAAGTGCCCGGGCCGAAAGCCCTTCCCGCTCACTCTGTGTTTGCCGAGTGCAGGGCAACACACGGCACTCCTCCGGGCGAGAGGTCGCTTTCCCCAGCGCTCCAACGTCTCCAGGAAAACTCTTCTCTTGCGTCCCCCATGCCAGGCAAATCTGCTTCACTGTCCTCGAATGAGCTGCACGGGGAAACCCAAACTGCTTGGCATTCCTTCTAGGCACTCATACCTGAAGACCCCATAGCTGCAGGAGAAAGCCGGCTTGCCTTCCCACTGCCACTAGAGCAGAGCTCTGCCTGTTACATTGCAGGCTCTCCGAAGAGGCTGAGGCCCGATAGGCTCCCTGGTGCATTCCTTGGATGAGCCAGTTAGCAACAGGCAGAACACCCCGTGAAGAAAAGTGGATTCAGGGAGGGGACCTGTGTGTAGCTAGAGCCTCTTTGGACGAGCTACGAATCACAAGGCGGTAGTCAGCGTGTTGACTGGAAGTGGGGGCCTGAGTACCCAAGGCTTGCCTTCTCATTTTTATAGCACCATTCATGCTGCCTTGAAGCTACCTGCATAAAACCGTTTGGGATGGGCCCCTAGTCGCTGGAGTCAGGGCTCGTGGTAGAGAAGCCGTTTTCTATAAATAAACTGGGTGCTTCCAGAGTCCCGGGAAGAGCTCTTCCTGCCACGCTCTAGGGCGAAAGGGAAGCTCGATGTGAGTACTTACCTCTATGTAAGGCCTTCTAATAGCCCTGCTGAGGAAGAAGCTTCAAGCGGTTTCCACGAGGCCTTAGTCGCAGTTCTGCTTTATTTTCACCTTCGGACGCTTTTCAAGACGCGTAAGGCACAGGCAGGGTGCCCTGTTCCCGACAAGGACACTGAGTACCGGCAGGCTCCCCCGGCCTGCAAAGAAAGTGCCCGGGCCGAAAGCCCTTCCCGCTCACTCTGTGTTTGTCGAGTGCAGGGCAACACAAGGCACTCCTCCGGGCGAGAGGTCGCTTTCTCCAGCGCTCCAACGGCTCCAGGAAAACTCTTCTCTGGCGTCCCCCATGCCATGCAAATCTGCCTCACTGTCCTCGACTGAGCTGCACGGGGAAACCCAAACTGCTTGGCATTCCTTCTAGGCACTCATACCTGAAGACCCCATACCTGCAGGAGAAAGCCTGCTTGCCTTCCCACTGCTACTAGAGCAGAGCTCTGCCTGTTACACTGCAGGCTCTCTGAAGAGGCTGAGGCCCGATAGCCTCCCAGGTGCATTCCTTGGAAGAGCGAGTTAGCTACAGGCAGAACACCCCGTGAAGAAAAGTGGATTCAGGGAGGGGACCTGTGTGTAGCTAGAGCCTCTTTGGACGAGCTACGAATCACAAGGCGGTAGTCAGCGTGTTGACTGGAAGTGGGGGCCTGAGGACCCTAGCCTTGCCTTCTCATTTTTAAAGCAGCATTCATGCTGCCTTGAAGCTGCCTGAATAAAACCGATTAGGACGGTCTCCTAGTCGCTGGAGTCAGGGCTCGAGGAAGAGAAGCCGTTTTCTATAAATAAACAGGGTGCTTCCAGAGTCCGGGGAAGAGCTCATCCTGTCACGCTCTAGGGCGAAAGGGAAGCTCGATGTGAGTACTTACCTCCAGGTAAGGCCTTCTAATAGCCCTGCAGAGGCGGAAGCTTCGAGCGGTTTCCACGAGGCCTTAGTCGCAGTTCTCCTTTATTTTCACCTTCGTACGCTTTTCAAGACGCGTAAGGCCCTCGCGGGGCGCCCTGTTCCCGACAAAGAAACTGAGTACCGGCAGGCTCCCCCGGCCTGCAAAGAAAGTGCCCGGGCCGAAAGCCCTTCCCGCTCACTCTGTGTTTGCCGAGTGCAGGGCAACACACGGCACTCCTCCGGGCGAGAGGTCGCTTTCCCCAGCGCTCCAACATCTCCAGGAAAACTCTTCTCTGGCGTCCCCCATGCCATGCATATCTGCCTCACTGTTCTCGACTGAGCTGCACGGGGAAACCCAAACAGCTTGGCATTCGTTCTAGGCACTCATACCTGAAGACCCCATCTCTGCAGGAGAAAGCCGGCTTGCCTTCCCACTGCCACAAGAGCAGAGCTCTGCCTGTTACACTGCAGGCTCTCCGAAGAGGCTGAGGCCCGATAGCCTCCCTGGTGCATTCCTTGGATGAGCGAGTTAGCTACAGGCAGAACACCCCGTGAAGAAATGTGGATTCAGGGAGGGGACCTGTGTGTAGCTAGAGCCTCTTTGGACGAGCTACGAATCACAAGGCGGTAGTCAGCGTGTTGACTGGAAGTGGGGGCCTGAGGAGCCAAGCCTTGCCTTCTCATTTTTATAGCACCATTCATGCTGCCTTGAAGCTACCTGCATAAAACCGTTTGGGATGGGCCCCTAGTCGCTGGAGTCAGGGCTCGTGGAAGAGAAGCCGTTTTCTATAAATAAACTGGGTGTTCCAGAGTCCCGGGAAGAGCTCTTCCTGCCACGCTCTAGGGCGAACGGGAAGCTCGATGTGAGTACTTACCTCTATGTAAGGCCTTCTAATAGCCCTGCTGAGGAAGAAGCTTCAAGCGGTTTCCACGAGGCCTTAGTCGCAGTTCTGCTTTATTTTCACCTTCGGACGCTTTTCAAGACGCGTAAGGCCCAGGCAGGGTGCCGTGTTCCCGACAAGGACCCTGAGTACCGGCAGGCTCCCCCGGCCTGCAAAGAGAGTGCCCGGGCCGAAAGCCCTTCCCGCTCACTCTGTGTTTGCCGAGTGCAGGGCAACACACGGCACTCCTCCGGGCGAGAGATCGCTTTCCCCAGCGCTCCAACGTCTCCAGGAAAACTCTTCTCTGGCGTCCCCCATGCCATGCAAATCTGCCTCACTGTTCTCGACTGAGCTGCACGGGGAAACCCAAACAGCTTGGCATTCCTTCTAGGCACTCATACCTGAAGACCCCATACCTGCAGGAGAAAGCCGGCTTGCCTTCCCACTGCCACAAGAGCAGAGCTCTGCCTGTTACACTGCAGGCTCTCCGAAGAGGCTGAGGCCCGATAGCCTCCCTGGTGCATTCCTTGGATGAGCGAGTTAGCTACAGGCAGAACACCCCGTGAAGAAAAGTGGATTCAGGGAGGGGACCTGTGTGTAGCTAGAGCCTCTTTGGACGAGCTACGAATCACAAGGCGGTAGTCAGCGTGTTGACTGGAAGTGGGGGCCTGAGGAGCCAAGCCTTGCCTTCTCATTTTTATAGCACCATTCATGCTGCCTTGAAGCTACCTGCATAAAACCGTTTGGGATGGGCCCCTAGTCGCTGGAGTCAGGGCTCGTGGAAGAGAAGCCGTTTTCTATAAATAAACTGGGTGCTTCCAGAGTCCCGGGAAGAGCTCTTCCTGCCACGCTCTAGGGCGAACGGGAAGCTCGATGTGAGTACTTACCTCTATGTAAGGCCTTCTAATAGCCCTGCTGAGGAAGAAGCTTCAAGCGGTTTCCACGAGGCCTTAGTCGCAGTTCTGCTTTATTTTCACCTTCGGACGCTTTTCAAGACGCGTAAGGCCCAGGCAGGGTGCCGTGTTCCCGACAAGGACCCTGAGTACCGGCAGGCTCCCCCGGCCTGCAAAGAGAGTGCCCGGGCCGAAAGCCCTTCCCGCTCACTCTGTGTTTGTCGAGTGCAGGGCAACACAAGGCACTCCTCCGGGCGAGAGGTCGCTTTCTCCAGCGCTCCAACGGCTCCAAGAAAACTCTTCTCTGGCGTCCCCCATGCCATGCAAATCTGCCTCACTGTCCTCGACTGAGCTGCACGGGGAAACCCAAACTGCTTGGCATTCCTTCTAGGCACTCATACCTGAAGACCCCATACCTGCAGGAGAAAGCCTGCTTGCCTTCCCACTGCTACTAGAGCAGAGCTCTGCCTGTTACACTGCAGGCTCTCTGAAGAGGCTGAGGCCCGATAGCCTCCCAGGTGCATTCCTTGGAAGAGCGAGTTAGCTACAGGCAGAACACCCCGTGAAGAAAAGTGGATTCAGGGAGGGGACCTGTGTGTAGCTAGAGCCTCTTTGGACGAGCTACGAATCACAAGGCGGTAGTCAGCGTGTTGACTGGAAGTGGGGGCCTGAGGACCCTAGCCTTGCCTTCTCATTTTTATTTTTATTTTTTATTTATTTTTTTTTTTTGCCTTCTCATTTTTAAAGCAGCATTCATGCTGCCTTGAAGCTGCCTGAATAAAACCGATTAGGACGGTCTCCTAGTCGCTGGAGTCAGGGCTCGAGGAAGAGAAGCCGTTTTCTATAAATAAACAGGGTGCTTCCAGAGTCCGGGGAAGAGCTCATCCTGTCACGCTCTAGGGCGAAAGGGAAGCTCGATGTGAGTACTTACCTCCAGGTAAGGCCTTCTAATAGCCCTGCAGAGGCGGAAGCTTCGAGCGGTTTCCACGAGGCCTTAGTCGCAGTTCTCCTTTATTTTCACCTTCGTACGCTTTTCAAGACGCGTAAGGCCCTCGCGGGGCGCCCTGTTCCCGACAAAGAAACTGAGTACCGGCAGGCTCCCCCGGCCTGCAAAGAAAGTGCCCGGGCCGAAAGCCCTTCCCGCTCACTCTGTGTTTGCCGAGTGCAGGGCAACACACGGCACTCCTCCGGGCGAGAGGTCGCTTTCCCCAGCGCTCCAACATCTCCAGGAAAACTCTTCTCTGGCGTCCCCCATGCCATGCATATCTGCCTCACTGTTCTCGACTGAGCTGCACGGGGAAACCCAAACAGCTTGGCATTCGTTCTAGGCACTCATACCTGAAGACCCCATCTCTGCAGGAGAAAGCCGGCTTGCCTTCCCACTGCCACAAGAGCAGAGCTCTGCCTGTTACATTGCAGGCTCTCCGAAGAGGCTGAGGCCCGATAGCCTCCCTGGTGCATTCCTTGGATGAGCGAGTTAGCTACAGGCAGAACACCCCGTGAAGAAAAGTGGATTCAGGGAGGGGACCTGTGTGTAGCTAGAGCCTCTTTGGACGAGCTACGAATCACAAGGCGGTAGTCAGCGTGTTGACTGGAAGTGGGGGCCTGAGGACCCTAGCCTTGCCTTCTCATTTTTAAAGCACCATTCATGCTGCCTTGAAGCTGCCTGCATAAAACCGATTAGGACGGGCCCCTATTCGCTGGAGTCAGGGCTCGAGGAAGAGAAGCCGTTTTCTATAAATAAACAGGGTGCTTCCAGAGTCCCGGGAAGACCTCATCCTGTCACGCTCTAGGGCGAAAGGGAAGCTCGATGTGAGTACTTACATCCAAGTAAGGCCTTCTAATAGCCTTGCTGAGGCGGAAGCTTCGAGCGGTTTCCACGAGGCCTTAGACGCAGTTCTGCTTTATTTTCACCTTCGTACGCTTTTCAAGACGCGTAAGGCACAGGCAGGGTGCCCTGTTCCCGACAAGGACACTGAGTACCGCCAGGCTCCCCCGGCCTGCAAAGAAAGTGCCCGGGCCGAAAGCCCTTCCCGCTCACTCTGTGTTTGCCGAGTGCAGGGCAACACACGGCACTCCTCCGGGCGAGAGGTCGCTTTCCCCAGCGCTCCAACGTCTCCAGGAAAACTCTTCTCTGGCGTCCCCCATGCCAGGCAAATCTGCTTCACTGTCCTCGACTGAGCTGCACGGGGAAACCCAAACTGCTTGGCATTCCTTCTAGGCACTCATACCTGAAGACCCCATACCTGCAGGAGAAAGCCGGCTTGCCTTCCCACTGCTACTAGAGCAGAGCTCTGCCTGTTACACTGCAGGCTCTCTGAAGAGGCTGAGGCCCGATAGCCTCCCTGGTGCATTCCTTGGATGAGCGAGTTAGCTACAGGCAGAACACCCCGTGAAGAAAAGTGGATTCAGGGAGGGGACCTGTGTGTAGCTAGAGCCTCTTTGGACGAGCTACGGATCACAAGGCGGTATTCAGCGTGTTGACTAGAAGTGGGGGCCTGAGGACCCAAGCCTTGCCTTGTCATTTTTAAAGCACCATTCATGCTGCCTTGAAGCTGCCTGAATAAAACCGATTAGGACGGTCTCCTAGTCGCTGGAGTCAGGGCTCGAGGAAGAGAAGCCGTTTTCTATAAATAAACTCGGTGCTTCCAGAGTCCCGGCAAGAGCTCTTCCTGTCACGCTCTAGGGCGAAAGGGAAGCTCGATGTGAGTACTTACCTCCAGGTAAGGCCTTCTAATAGCCCTGCAGAGGCGGAAGCTTCGAGCGGTTTCCACGAGGCCTTAGTCGCAGTTCTGCTTTATTTTCACCTTCGGACGCTTTTCAAGACGCGTAAGGCCCTCGCGGGGCGCCCTGTTCCCGACAAGGACCCTGAGTACCGGCAGGCTCCCCCGGCCTGCAAAGAAAGTGCCCGGGCCGAAAGCCCTTCCCGCTCACTCTGTGTTTGCCGAGTGCAGGGCAACACACGGCACTCCTCCGGGCGAGAGGTCGCTTTCCCCAGCGCTCCAACGTCTCCAGGAAAACTCTTCTCTTGCGTCCCCCATGCCAGGCAAATCTGCTTCACTGTCCTCGAATGAGCTGCACGGGGAAACCCAAACTGCTTGGCATTCCTTCTAGGCACTCATACCTGAAGACCCCATACCTGCAGGAGAAAGCCGGCTTGCCTTCCCACTGCCACTAGAGCAGAGCTCTGCCTGTTACATTGCAGGCTCTCCGAAGAGGCTGAGGCCCGATAGGCTCCCTGGTGCATTCCTTGGATGAGCCAGTTAGCAACAGGCAGAACACCCCGTGAAGAAAAGTGGATTCAGGGAGGGGACCTGTGTGTAGCTAGAGCCTCTTTGGACGAGCTACGAATCACAAGGCGGTAGTCAGCGTGTTGACTGGAAGTGGGGGCCTGAGTACCCAAGGCTTGCCTTCTCATTTTTATAGCACCATTCATGCTGCCTTGAAGCTACCTGCATAAAACCGTTTGGGATGGGCCCCTAGTCGCTGGAGTCAGGGCTCGTGGTAGAGAAGCCGTTTTCTATAAATAAACTGGGTGCTTCCAGAGTCCCGGGAAGAGCTCTTCCTGCCACGCTCTAGGGCGAAAGGGAAGCTCGATGTGAGTACTTACCTCTATGTAAGGCCTTCTAATAGCCCTGCTGAGGAAGAAGCTTCAAGCGGTTTCCACGAGGCCTTAGTCGCAGTTCTGCTTTATTTTCACCTTCGGACGCTTTTCAAGACGCGTAAGGCACAGGCAGGGTGCCCTGTTCCCGACAAGGACACTGAGTACCGGCAGGCTCCCCCGGCCTGCAAAGAAAGTGCCCGGGCCGAAAGCCCTTCCCGCTCACTCTGTGTTTGTCGAGTGCAGGGCAACACAAGGCACTCCTCCGGGCGAGAGGTCGCTTTCTCCAGCGCTCCAACGGCTCCAGGAAAACTCTTCTCTGGCGTCCCCCATGCCATGCAAATCTGCCTCACTGTCCTCGACTGAGCTGCACGGGGAAACCCAAACTGCTTGGCATTCCTTCTAGGCACTCATACCTGAAGACCCCATACCTGCAGGAGAAAGCCTGCTTGCCTTCCCACTGCTACTAGAGCAGAGCTCTGCCTGTTACACTGCAGGCTCTCTGAAGAGGCTGAGGCCCGATAGCCTCCCAGGTGCATTCCTTGGAAGAGCGAGTTAGCTACAGGCAGAACACCCCGTGAAGAAAAGTGGATTCAGGGAGGGGACCTGTGTGTAGCTAGAGCCTCTTTGGACGAGCTACGAATCACAAGGCGGTAGTCAGCGTGTTGACTGGAAGTGGGGGCCTGAGGACCCTAGCCTTGCCTTCTCATTTTTAAAGCAGCATTCATGCTGCCTTGAAGCTGCCTGAATAAAACCGATTAGGACGGTCTCCTAGTCGCTGGAGTCAGGGCTCGAGGAAGAGAAGCCGTTTTCTATAAATAAACAGGGTGCTTCCAGAGTCCGGGGAAGAGCTCATCCTGTCACGCTCTAGGGCGAAAGGGAAGCTCGATGTGAGTACTTACCTCCAGGTAAGGCCTTCTAATAGCCCTGCAGAGGCGGAAGCTTCGAGCGGTTTCCACGAGGCCTTAGTCGCAGTTCTCCTTTATTTTCACCTTCGTACGCTTTTCAAGACGCGTAAGGCCCTCGCGGGGCGCCCTGTTCCCGACAAAGAAACTGAGTACCGGCAGGCTCCCCCGGCCTGCAAAGAAAGTGCCCGGGCCGAAAGCCCTTCCCGCTCACTCTGTGTTTGCCGAGTGCAGGGCAACACACGGCACTCCTCCGGGCGAGAGGTCGCTTTCCCCAGCGCTCCAACATCTCCAGGAAAACTCTTCTCTGGCGTCCCCCATGCCATGCATATCTGCCTCACTGTTCTCGACTGAGCTGCACGGGGAAACCCAAACAGCTTGGCATTCGTTCTAGGCACTCATACCTGAAGACCCCATCTCTGCAGGAGAAAGCCGGCTTGCCTTCCCACTGCCACAAGAGCAGAGCTCTGCCTGTTACACTGCAGGCTCTCCGAAGAGGCTGAGGCCCGATAGCCTCCCTGGTGCATTCCTTGGATGAGCGAGTTAGCTACAGGCAGAACACCCCGTGAAGAAAAGTGGATTCAGGGAGGGGACCTGTGTGTAGCTAGAGCCTCTTTGGACGAGCTACGAATCACAAGGCGGTAGTCAGCGTGTTGACTGGAAGTGGGGGCCTGAGGAGCCAAGCCTTGCCTTCTCATTTTTATAGCACCATTCATGCTGCCTTGAAGCTACCTGCATAAAACCGTTTGGGATGGGCCCCTAGTCGCTGGAGTCAGGGCTCGTGGAAGAGAAGCCGTTTTCTATAAATAAACTGGGTGTTCCAGAGTCCCGGGAAGAGCTCTTCCTGCCACGCTCTAGGGCGAACGGGAAGCTCGATGTGAGTACTTACCTCTATGTAAGGCCTTCTAATAGCCCTGCTGAGGAAGAAGCTTCAAGCGGTTTCCACGAGGCCTTAGTCGCAGTTCTGCTTTATTTTCACCTTCGGACGCTTTTCAAGACGCGTAAGGCCCAGGCAGGGTGCCGTGTTCCCGACAAGGACCCTGAGTACCGGCAGGCTCCCCCGGCCTGCAAAGAGAGTGCCCGGGCCGAAAGCCCTTCCCGCTCACTCTGTGTTTGCCGAGTGCAGGGCAACACACGGCACTCCTCCGGGCGAGAGATCGCTTTCCCCAGCGCTCCAACGTCTCCAGGAAAACTCTTCTCTGGCGTCCCCCATGCCATGCAAATCTGCCTCACTGTTCTCGACTGAGCTGCACGGGGAAACCCAAACAGCTTGGCATTCCTTCTAGGCACTCATACCTGAAGACCCCATACCTGCAGGAGAAAGCCGGCTTGCCTTCCCACTGCCACAAGAGCAGAGCTCTGCCTGTTACACTGCAGGCTCTCCGAAGAGGCTGAGGCCCGATAGCCTCCCTGGTGCATTCCTTGGATGAGCGAGTTAGCTACAGGCAGAACACCCCGTGAAGAAAAGTGGATTCAGGGAGGGGACCTGTGTGTAGCTAGAGCCTCTTTGGACGAGCTACGAATCACAAGGCGGTAGTCAGCGTGTTGACTGGAAGTGGGGGCCTGAGGAGCCAAGCCTTGCCTTCTCATTTTTATAGCACCATTCATGCTGCCTTGAAGCTACCTGCATAAAACCGTTTGGGATGGGCCCCTAGTCGCTGGAGTCAGGGCTCGTGGAAGAGAAGCCGTTTTCTATAAATAAACTGGGTGCTTCCAGAGTCCCGGGAAGAGCTCTTCCTGCCACGCTCTAGGGCGAACGGGAAGCTCGATGTGAGTACTTACCTCTATGTAAGGCCTTCTAATAGCCCTGCTGAGGAAGAAGCTTCAAGCGGTTTCCACGAGGCCTTAGTCGCAGTTCTGCTTTATTTTCACCTTCGGACGCTTTTCAAAACGCGTAAGGCCCAGGCAGGGTGCCGTGTTCCCGACAAGGACCCTGAGTACCGGCAGGCTCCCCCGGCCTGCAAAGAGAGTGCCCGGGCCGAAAGCCCTTCCCGCTCACTCTGTGTTTGTCGAGTGCAGGGCAACACAAGGCACTCCTCCGGGCGAGAGGTCGCTTTCTCCAGCGCTCCAACGGCTCCAAGAAAACTCTTCTCTGGCGTCCCCCATGCCATGCAAATCTGCCTCACTGTCCTCGACTGAGCTGCACGGGGAAACCCAAACTGCTTGGCATTCCTTCTAGGCACTCATACCTGAAGACCCCATACCTGCAGGAGAAAGCCTGCTTGCCTTCCCACTGCTACTAGAGCAGAGCCCTGCCTGTTACACTGCAGGCTCTCTGAAGAGGCTGAGGCCCGATAGCCTCCCAGGTGCATTCCTTGGAAGAGCGAGTTAGCTACAGGCAGAACACCCCGTGAAGAAAAGTGGATTCAGGGAGGGGACCTGTGTGTAGCTAGAGCCTCTTTGGACGAGCTACGAATCACAAGGCGGTAGTCAGCGTGTTGACTGGAAGTGGGGGCCTGAGGACCCTAGCCTTGCCTTCTCATTTTTATTTTTATTTTTTATTTTTTTTTTTTTTTGCCTTCTCATTTTTAAAGCAGCATTCATGCTGCCTTGAAGCTGCCTGAATAAAACCGATTAGGACGGTCTCCTAGTCGCTGGAGTCAGGGCTCGAGGAAGAGAAGCCGTTTTCTATAAATAAACAGGGTGCTTCCAGAGTCCGGGGAAGAGCTCATCCTGTCACGCTCTAGGGCGAAAGGGAAGCTCGATGTGAGTACTTACCTCCAGGTAAGGCCTTCTAATAGCCCTGCAGAGGCGGAAGCTTCGAGCGGTTTCCACGAGGCCTTAGTCGCAGTTCTCCTTTATTTTCACCTTCGTACGCTTTTCAAGACGCGTAAGGCCCTCGCGGGGCGCCCTGTTCCCGACAAAGAAACTGAGTACCGGCAGGCTCCCCCGGCCTGCAAAGAAAGTGCCCGGGCCGAAAGCCCTTCCCGCTCACTCTGTGTTTGCCGAGTGCAGGGCAACACACGGCACTCCTCCGGGCGAGAGGTCGCTTTCCCCAGCGCTCCAACATCTCCAGGAAAACTCTTCTCTGGCGTCCCCCATGCCATGCATATCTGCCTCACTGTTCTCGACTGAGCTGCACGGGGAAACCCAAACAGCTTGGCATTCGTTCTAGGCACTCATACCTGAAGACCCCATCTCTGCAGGAGAAAGCCGGCTTGCCTTCCCACTGCCACAAGAGCAGAGCTCTGCCTGTTACACTGCAGGCTCTCCGAAGAGGCTGAGGCCCGATAGCCTCCCTGGTGCATTCCTTGGATGAGCGAGTTAGCTACAGGCAGAACACCCCGTGAAGAAAAGTGGATTCAGGGAGGGGACCTGTGTGTAGCTAGAGCCTCTTTGGACGAGCTACGAATCACAAGGCGGTAGTCAGCGTGTTGACTGGAAGTGGGGGCCTGAGGACCCTAGCCTTGCCTTCTCATTTTTAAAGCACCATTCATGCTGCCTTGAAGCTGCCTGCATAAAACCGATTAGGACGGGCCCCTATTCGCTGGAGTCAGGGCTCGAGGAAGAGAAGCCGTTTTCTATAAATAAACAGGGTGCTTCCAGAGTCCCGGGAAGACCTCATCCTGTCACGCTCTAGGGCGAAAGGGAAGCTCGATGTGAGTACTTACATCCAAGTAAGGCCTTCTAATAGCCTTGCTGAGGCGGAAGCTTCGAGCGGTTTCCACGAGGCCTTAGACGCAGTTCTGCTTTATTTTCACCTTCGTACGCTTTTCAAGACGCGTAAGGCACAGGCAGGGTGCCCTGTTCCCGACAAGGACACTGAGTACCGCCAGGCTCCCCCGGCCTGCAAAGAAAGTGCCCGGGCCGAAAGCCCTTCCCGCTCACTCTGTGTTTGCCGAGTGCAGGGCAACACACGGCACTCCTCCGGGCGAGAGGTCGCTTTCCCCAGCGCTCCAACGTCTCCAGGAAAACTCTTCTCTGGCGTCCCCCATGCCAGGCAAATCTGCTTCACTGTCCTCGACTGAGCTGCACGGGGAAACCCAAACTGCTTGGCATTCCTTCTAGGCACTCATACCTGAAGACCCCATACCTGCAGGAGAAAGCCGGCTTGCCTTCCCACTGCTACTAGAGCAGAGCTCTGCCTGTTACACTGCAGGCTCTCTGAAGAGGCTGAGGCCCGATAGCCTCCCTGGTGCATTCCTTGGATGAGCGAGTTAGCTACAGGCAGAACACCCCGTGAAGAAAAGTGGATTCAGGGAGGGGACCTGTGTGTAGCTAGAGCCTCTTTGGACGAGCTACGGATCACAAGGCGGTATTCAGCGTGTTGACTAGAAGTGGGGGCCTGAGGACCCAAGCCTTGCCTTGTCATTTTTAAAGCACCATTCATGCTGCCTTGAAGCTGCCTGAATAAAACCGATTAGGACGGTCTCCTAGTCGCTGGAGTCAGGGCTCGAGGAAGAGAAGCCGTTTTCTATAAATAAACTCGGTGCTTCCAGAGTCCCGGCAAGAGCTCTTCCTGTCACGCTCTAGGGCGAAAGGGAAGCTCGATGTGAGTACTTACCTCCAGGTAAGGCCTTCTAATAGCCCTGCAGAGGCGGAAGCTTCGAGCGGTTTCCACGAGGCCTTAGTCGCAGTTCTGCTTTATTTTCACCTTCGGACGCTTTTCAAGACGCGTAAGGCCCTCGCGGGGCGCCCTGTTCCCGACAAGGACCCTGAGTACCGGCAGGCTCCCCCGGCCTGCAAAGAAAGTGCCCGGGCCGAAAGCCCTTCCCGCTCACTCTGTGTTTGCCGAGTGCAGGGCAACACACGGCACTCCTCCGGGCGAGAGGTCGCTTTCCCCAGCGCTCCAACGTCTCCAGGAAAACTCTTCTCTTGCGTCCCCCATGCCAGGCAAATCTGCTTCACTGTCCTCGAATGAGCTGCACGGGGAAACCCAAACTGCTTGGCATTCCTTCTAGGCACTCATACCTGAAGACCCCATAGCTGCAGGAGAAAGCCGGCTTGCCTTCCCACTGCCACTAGAGCAGAGCTCTGCCTGTTACATTGCAGGCTCTCCGAAGAGGCTGAGGCCCGATAGGCTCCCTGGTGCATTCCTTGGATGAGCCAGTTAGCAACAGGCAGAACACCCCGTGAAGAAAAGTGGATTCAGGGAGGGGACCTGTGTGTAGCTAGAGCCTCTTTGGACGAGCTACGAATCACAAGGCGGTAGTCAGCGTGTTGACTGGAAGTGGGGGCCTGAGGAGCCAAGCCTTGCCTTCTCATTTTTATAGCACCATTCATGCTGCCTTGAAGCTACCTGCATAAAACCGTTTGGGATGGGCCCCTAGTCGCTGGAGTCAGGGCTCGTGGAAGAGAAGCCGTTTTCTATAAATAAACTGGGTGCTTCCAGAGTCCCGGGAAGAGCTCTTCCTGCCACGCTCTAGGGCGAACGGGAAGCTCGATGTGAGTACTTACCTCTATGTAAGGCCTTCTAATAGCCCTGCTGAGGAAGAAGCTTCAAGCGGTTTCCACGAGGCCTTAGTCGCAGTTCTGCTTTATTTTCACCTTCGGACGCTTTTCAAGACGCGTAAGGCCCAGGCAGGGTGCCGTGTTCCCGACAAGGACCCTGAGTACCGGCAGGCTCCCCCGGCCTGCAAAGAGAGTGCCCGGGCCGAAAGCCCTTCCCGCTCACTCTGTGTTTGCCGAGTGCAGGGCAACACACGGCACTCCTCCGGGCGAGAGATCGCTTTCCCCAGCGCTCCAACGTCTCCAGGAAAACTCTTCTCTGGCGTCCCCCATGCCATGCAAATCTGCCTCACTGTTCTCGACTGAGCTGCACGGGGAAACCCAAACAGCTTGGCATTCCTTCTAGGCACTCATACCTGAAGACCCCATACCTGCAGGAGAAAGCCGGCTTGCCTTCCCACTGCCACAAGAGCAGAGCTCTGCCTGTTACACTGCAGGCTCTCCGAAGAGGCTGAGGCCCGATAGCCTCCCTGGTGCATTCCTTGGATGAGCGAGTTAGCTACAGGCAGAACACCCCGTGAAGAAAAGTGGATTCAGGGAGGGGACCTGTGTGTAGCTAGAGCCTCTTTGGACGAGCTACGAATCACAAGGCGGTAGTCAGCGTGTTGACTGGAAGTGGGGGCCTGAGGAGCCAAGCCTTGCCTTCTCATTTTTATAGCACCATTCATGCTGCCTTGAAGCTACCTGCATAAAACCGTTTGGGATGGGCCCCTAGTCGCTGGAGTCAGGGCTCGTGGAAGAGAAGCCGTTTTCTATAAATAAACTGGGTGCTTCCAGAGTCCCGGGAAGAGCTCTTCCTGCCACGCTCTAGGGCGAACGGGAAGCTCGATGTGAGTACTTACCTCTATGTAAGGCCTTCTAATAGCCCTGCTGAGGAAGAAGCTTCAAGCGGTTTCCACGAGGCCTTAGTCGCAGTTCTGCTTTATTTTCACCTTCGGACGCTTTTCAAGACGCGTAAGGCCCAGGCAGGGTGCCGTGTTCCCGACAAGGACCCTGAGTACCGGCAGGCTCCCCCGGCCTGCAAAGAGAGTGCCCGGGCCGAAAGCCCTTCCCGCTCACTCTGTGTTTGTCGAGTGCAGGGCAACACAAGGCACTCCTCCGGGCGAGAGGTCGCTTTCTCCAGCGCTCCAAGGGCTCCAAGAAAACTCTTCTCTGGCGTCCCCCATGCCATGCAAATCTGCCTCACTGTCCTCGACTGAGCTGCACGGGGAAACCCAAACTGCTTGGCATTCCTTCTAGGCACTCATACCTGAAGACCCCATACCTGCAGGAGAAAGCCTGCTTGCCTTCCCACTGCTACTAGAGCAGAGCTCTGCCTGTTACACTGCAGGCTCTCTGAAGAGGCTGAGGCCCGATAGCCTCCCAGGTGCATTCCTTGGAAGAGCGAGTTAGCTACAGGCAGAACACCCCGTGAAGAAAAGTGGATTCAGGGAGGGGACCTGTGTGTAGCTAGAGCCTCTTTGGACGAGCTACGAATCACAAGGCGGTAGTCAGCGTGTTGACTGGAAGTGGGGGCCTGAGGACCCTAGCCTTGCCTTCTCATTTTTATTTTTATTTTTTATTTTTTTTTTTTTTTGCCTTCTCATTTTTAAAGCAGCATTCATGCTGCCTTGAAGCTGCCTGAATAAAACCGATTAGGACGGTCTCCTAGTCGCTGGAGTCAGGGCTCGAGGAAGAGAAGCCGTTTTCTATAAATAAACAGGGTGCTTCCAGAGTCCGGGGAAGAGCTCATCCTGTCACGCTCTAGGGCGAAAGGGAAGCTCGATGTGAGTACTTACCTCCAGGTAAGGCCTTCTAATAGCCCTGCAGAGGCGGAAGCTTCGAGCGGTTTCCACGAGGCCTTAGTCGCAGTTCTCCTTTATTTTCACCTTCGTACGCTTTTCAAGACGCGTAAGGCCCTCGCGGGGCGCCCTGTTCCCGACAAAGAAACTGAGTACCGGCAGGCTCCCCCGGCCAGCAAAGAAAGTGCCCGGGCCGAAAGCCCTTCCCGCTCACTCTGTGTTTGCCGAGTGCAGGGCAACACACGGCACTCCTCCGGGCGAGAGGTCGCTTTCCCCAGCGCTCCAACATCTCCAGGAAAACTCTTCTCTGGCGTCCCCCATGCCATGCATATCTGCCTCACTGTTCTCGACTGAGCTGCACGGGGAAACCCAAACAGCTTGGCATTCGTTCTAGGCACTCATACCTGAAGACCCCATCTCTGCAGGAGAAAGCCGGCTTGCCTTCCCACTGCCACAAGAGCAGAGCTCTGCCTGTTACACTGCAGGCTCTCCGAAGAGGCTGAGGCCCGATAGCCTCCCTGGTGCATTCCTTGGATGAGCGAGTTAGCTACAGGCAGAACACCCCGTGAAGAAAAGTGGATTCAGGGAGGGGACCTGTGTGTAGCTAGAGCCTCTTTGGACGAGCTACGAATCACAAGGCGGTAGTCAGCGTGTTGACTGGAAGTGGGGGCCTGAGGACCCTAGCCTTGCCTTCTCATTTTTAAAGCACCATTCATGCTGCCTTGAAGCTGCCTGCATAAAACCGATTAGGACGGGCCCCTATTCGCTGGAGTCAGGGCTCGAGGAAGAGAAGCCGTTTTCTATAAATAAACAGGGTGCTTCCAGAGTCCCGGGAAGACCTCATCCTGTCACGCTCTAGGGCGAAAGGGAAGCTCGATGTGAGTACTTACATCCAAGTAAGGCCTTCTAATAGCCTTGCTGAGGCGGAAGCTTCGAGCGGTTTCCACGAGGCCTTAGACGCAGTTCTGCTTTATTTTCACCTTCGTACGCTTTTCAAGACGCGTAAGGCACAGGCAGGGTGCCCTGTTCCCGACAAGGACACTGAGTACCGCCAGGCTCCCCCGGCCTGCAAAGAAAGTGCCCGGGCCGAAAGCCCTTCCCGCTCACTCTGTGTTTGCCGAGTGCAGGGCAACACACGGCACTCCTCCGGGCGAGAGGTCGCTTTCCCCAGCGCTCCAACGTCTCCAGGAAAACTCTTCTCTGGCGTCCCCCATGCCAGGCAAATCTGCTTCACTGTCCTCGACTGAGCTGCACGGGGAAACCCAAACTGCTTGGCATTCCTTCTAGGCACTCATACCTGAAGACCCCATACCTGCAGGAGAAAGCCGGCTTGCCTTCCCACTGCTACTAGAGCAGAGCTCTGCCTGTTACACTGCAGGCTCTCTGAAGAGGCTGAGGCCCGATAGCCTCCCAGGTGCATTCCTTGGAAGAGCGAGTTAGCTACAGGCAGAACACCCCGTGAAGAAAAGTGGATTCAGGGAGGGGACCTGTGTGTAGCTAGAGCCTCTTTGGACGAGCTACGAATCACAAGGCGGTAGTCAGCGTGTTGACTAGAAGTGGGGGCCTGAGGACCCAAGCCTTGCCTTGTCATTTTTAAAGCACCATTCATGCTGCCTTGAAGCTGCCTGAATAAAACCGATTAGGACGGTCTCCTAGTCGCTGGAGTCAGGGCTCGAGGAAGAGAAGCCGTTTTCTATAAATAAACTCGGTGCTTCCAGAGTCCCGGCAAGAGCTCTTCCTGTCACGCTCTAGGGCGAAAGGGAAGCTCGATGTGAGTACTTACCTCCAGGTAAGGCCTTCTAATAGCCCTGCAGAGGCGGAAGCTTCGAGCGGTTTCCACGAGGCCTTAGTCGCAGTTCTGCTTTATTTTCACCTTCGGACGCTTTTCAAGACGCGTAAGGCCCTCGCGGGGCGCCCTGTTCCCGACAAGGACCCTGAGTACCGGCAGGCTCCCCCGGCCTGCAAAGAAAGTGCCCGGGCCGAAAGCCCTTCCCGCTCACTCTGTGTTTGCCGAGTGCAGGGCAACACACGGCACTCCTCCGGGCGAGAGGTCGCTTTCCCCAGCGCTCCAACGTCTCCAGGAAAACTCTTCTCTTGCGTCCCCCATGCCAGGCAAATCTGCTTCACTGTCCTCGAATGAGCTGCACGGGGAAACCCAAACTGCTTGGCATTCCTTCTAGGCACTCATACCTGAAGACCCCATAGCTGCAGGAGAAAGCCGGCTTGCCTTCCCACTGCCACTAGAGCAGAGCTCTGCCTGTTACATTGCAGGCTCTCCGAAGAGGCTGAGGCCCGATAGGCTCCCTGGTGCATTCCTTGGATGAGCCAGTTAGCAACAGGCAGAACACCCCGTGAAGAAAAGTGGATTCAGGGAGGGGACCTGTGTGTAGCTAGAGCCTCTTTGGACGAGCTACGAATCACAAGGCGGTAGTCAGCGTGTTGACTGGAAGTGGGGGCCTGAGTACCCAAGGCTTGCCTTCTCATTTTTATAGCACCATTCATGCTGCCTTGAAGCTACCTGCATAAAACCGTTTGGGATGGGCCCCTAGTCGCTGGAGTCAGGGCTCGTGGTAGAGAAGCCGTTTTCTATAAATAAACTGGGTGCTTCCAGAGTCCCGGGAAGAGCTCTTCCTGCCACGCTCTAGGGCGAAAGGGAAGCTCGATGTGAGTACTTACCTCTATGTAAGGCCTTCTAATAGCCCTGCTGAGGAAGAAGCTTCAAGCGGTTTCCACGAGGCCTTAGTCGCAGTTCTGCTTTATTTTCACCTTCGGACGCTTTTCAAGACGCGTAAGGCACAGGCAGGGTGCCCTGTTCCCGACAAGGACACTGAGTACCGGCAGGCTCCCCCGGCCTGCAAAGAAAGTGCCCGGGCCGAAAGCCCTTCCCGCTCACTCTGTGTTTGTCGAGTGCAGGGCAACACAAGGCACTCCTCCGGGCGAGAGGTCGCTTTCTCCAGCGCTCCAACGGCTCCAGGAAAACTCTTCTCTGGCGTCCCCCATGCCATGCAAATCTGCCTCACTGTCCTCGACTGAGCTGCACGGGGAAACCCAAACTGCTTGGCATTCCTTCTAGGCACTCATACCTGAAGACCCCATACCTGCAGGAGAAAGCCTGCTTGCCTTCCCACTGCTACTAGAGCAGAGCTCTGCCTGTTACACTGCAGGCTCTCTGAAGAGGCTGAGGCCCGATAGCCTCCCAGGTGCATTCCTTGGAAGAGCGAGTTAGCTACAGGCAGAACACCCCGTGAAGAAAAGTGGATTCAGGGAGGGGACCTGTGTGTAGCTAGAGCCTCTTTGGACGAGCTACGAATCACAAGGCGGTAGTCAGCGTGTTGACTGGAAGTGGGGGCCTGAGGACCCAAGCCTTGCCTTCTCATTTTTAAAGCAGCATTCATGCTGCCTTGAAGCTGCCTGAATAAAACCGATTAGGACGGTCTCCTAGTCGCTGGAGTCAGGGCTCGAGGAAGAGAAGCCGTTTTCTATAAATAAACAGGGTGCTTCCAGAGTCCGGGGAAGAGCTCATCCTGTCACGCTCTAGGGCGAAAGGGAAGCTCGATGTGAGTACTTACCTCCAGGTAAGGCCTTCTAATAGCCCTGCAGAGGCGGAAGCTTCGAGCGGTTTCCACGAGGCCTTAGTCGCAGTTCTCCTTTATTTTCACCTTCGTACGCTTTTCAAGACGCGTAAGGCCCTCGCGGGGCGCCCTGTTCCCGACAAAGAAACTGAGTACCGGCAGGCTCCCCCGGCCTGCAAAGAAAGTGCCCGGGCCGAAAGCCCTTCCCGCTCATTCTGTGTTTGCCGAGTGCAGGGCAACACACGGCACTCCTCCGGGCGAGAGGTCGCTTTCCCCAGCGCTCCAACATCTCCAGGAAAACTCTTCTCTGGCGTCCCCCATGCCATGCATATCTGCCTCACTGTTCTCGACTGAGCTGCACGGGGAAACCCAAACAGCTTGGCATTCGTTCTAGGCACTCATACCTGAAGACCCCATCTCTGCAGGAGAAAGCCGGCTTGCCTTCCCACTGCCACAAGAGCAGAGCTCTGCCTGTTACACTGCAGGCTCTCCGAAGAGGCTGAGGCCCGATAGCCTCCCTGGTGCATTCCTTGGATGAGCGAGTTAGCTACAGGCAGAACACCCCGTGAAGAAAAGTGGATTCAGGGAGGGGACCTGTGTGTAGCTAGAGCCTCTTTGGACGAGCTACGAATCACAAGGCGGTAGTCAGCGTGTTGACTGGAAGTGGGGGCCTGAGGAGCCAAGCCTTGCCTTCTCATTTTTATAGCACCATTCATGCTGCCTTGAAGCTACCTGCATAAAACCGTTTGGGATGGGCCCCTAGTCGCTGGAGTCAGGGCTCGTGGAAGAGAAGCCGTTTTCTATAAATAAACTGGGTGCTTCCAGAGTCCCGGGAAGAGCTCTTCCTGCCACGCTCTAGGGCGAACGGGAAGCTCGATGTGAGTACTTACCTCTATGTAAGGCCTTCTAATAGCCCTGCTGAGGAAGAAGCTTCAAGCGGTTTCCACGAGGCCTTAGTCGCAGTTCTGCTTTATTTTCACCTTCGGACGCTTTTCAAGACGCGTAAGGCCCAGGCAGGGTGCCGTGTTCCCGACAAGGACCCTGAGTACCGGCAGGCTCCCCCGGCCTGCAAAGAGAGTGCCCGGGCCGAAAGCCCTTCCCGCTCACTCTGTGTTTGCCGAGTGCAGGGCAACACACGGCACTCCTCCGGGCGAGAGATCGCTTTCCCCAGCGCTCCAACGTCTCCAGGAAAACTCTTCTCTGGCGTCCCCCATGCCATGCAAATCTGCCTCACTGTCCTCGACTGAGCTGCACGGGGAAACCCAAACTGCTTGGCATTCCTTCTAGGCACTCATACCTGAAGACCCATACTTGCAGGAGAAAGCCGGCTTGCCTTCCCACTGCCACTAGAGCAGAGCTCTGCCTTTTACACTGCAGGCTCTCCGAAGAGGCTGAGGCCCGATAGCCTCCCTGGTGCATTCCTTGCATGAGCGAGTTAGCTACAGGCAGAACACCCCGTGAAGAAAAGTGGATTCAGGGAGGGGACCTGTGTGTAGCTAGAGCCTCTTTGGACGAGCTACGAATCACAAGGCGGTAGTCAGCGTGTTGACTGGAAGTGGGGGCCTGAGGACCCTAGCCTTGCCTTCTCATTTTTAAAGCACCATTCATGCTGCCTTGAAGCTGCCTGCATAAAACCGATTAGGACAAGCCCCTATTCGCTGGAGTCAGGGCTCGAGGAAGAGAAGCCGTTTTCTATAAATAAACAGGGTGCTTCCAGAGTCCCGGGAAGACCTCATCCTGTCACGCTCTAGGGCGAAAGGGAAGCTCGATGTGAGTACTTACATCCAAGTAAGGCCTTCTAATAGCCTTGCTGAGGCGGAAGCTTCGAGCGGTTTCCACGAGGCCTTAGACGCAGTTCTGCTTTATTTTCACCTTCGTACGCTTTTCAAGACGCGTAAGGCACAGGCAGGGTGCCCTGTTCCCGACAAGGACACTGAGTACCGCCAGGCTCCCCCGGCCTGCAAAGAAAGTGCCCGGGCCGAAAGCCCTTCCCGCTCACTCTGTGTTTGCCGAGTGCAGGGCAACACACGGCACTCCTCCGGGCGAGAGGTCGCTTTCCCCAGCGCTCCAACGTCTCCAGGAAAACTCTTCTCTGGCGTCCCCCATGCCAGGCAAATCTGCTTCACTGTCCTCGACTGAGCTGCACGGGGAAACCCAAACTGCTTGGCATTCCTTCTAGGCACTCATACCTGAAGACCCCATACCTGCAGGAGAAAGCCGGCTTGCCTTCCCACTGCTACTAGAGCAGAGCTCTGCCTGTTACACTGCAGGCTCTCTGAAGAGGCTGAGGCCCGATAGCCTCCCTGGTGCATTCCTTGGATGAGCGAGTTAGCTACAGGCAGAACACCCCGTGAAGAAAAGTGGATTAAGGGAGGGGACCTGTGTGTAGCTAGAGCCTCTTTGGACGAGCTACGGATCACAAGGCGGTATTCAGCGTGTTGACTAGAAGTGGGGGCCTGAGGACCCAAGCCTTGCCTTGTCATTTTTAAAGCACCATTCATGCTGCCTTGAAGCTGCCTGAATAAAACCGATTAGGACGGTCTCCTAGTCGCTGGAGTCAGGGCTCGAGGAAGAGAAGCCGTTTTCTATAAATAAACAGGGTGCTTCCAGAGTCCCGGGAAGAGCTCATCCTGTCACGCTCTAGGGCGAAAGGGAAGCTCGATGTGAGTACTTACCTCCAGGTAAGGCCTTCTAATAGCCCTGCAGAGGCGGAAGCTTCGAGCGGTTTCCACGAGGCCTTAGTCGCAGTTCTGCTTTATTTTCACCTTCGGACGCTTTTCAAGACGCGTAAGGCCCTCGCGGGGCGCCCTGTTCCCGACAAGGACCCTGAGTACCGGCAGGCTCCCCCGGCCTGCAAAGAAAGTGCCCGGGCCGAAAGCCCTTCCCGCTCACTCTGTGTTTGCCGAGTGCAGGGCAACACACGGCACTCCTCCGGGCGAGAGGTCGCTTTCCCCAGCGCTCCAACGTCTCCAGGAAAACTCTTCTCTTGCGTCCCCCATGCCAGGCAAATCTGCTTCACTGTCCTCGAATGAGCTGCACGGGGAAACCCAAACTGCTTGGCATTCCTTCTAGGCACTCATACCTGAAGACCCCATAGCTGCAGGAGAAAGCCGGCTTGCCTTCCCACTGCCACTAGAGCAGAGCTCTGCCTGTTACATTGCAGGCTCTCCGAAGAGGCTGAGGCCCGATAGGCTCCCTGGTGCATTCCTTGGATGAGCCAGTTAGCAACAGGCAGAACACCCCGTGAAGAAAAGTGGATTCAGGGAGGGGACCTGTGTGTAGCTAGAGCCTCTTTGGACGAGCTACGAATCACAAGGCGGTAGTCAGCGTGTTGACTGGAAGTGGGGGCCTGAGTACCCAAGGCTTGCCTTCTCATTTTTATAGCACCATTCATGCTGCCTTGAAGCTACCTGCATAAAACCGTTTGGGATGGGCCCCTAGTCGCTGGAGTCAGGGCTCGTGGTAGAGAAGCCGTTTTCTATAAATAAACTGGGGGCTTCCAGAGTCCCGGGAAGAGCTCTTCCTGCCACGCTCTAGGGCGAAAGGGAAGCTCGATGTGAGTACTTACCTCTATGTAAGGCCTTCTAATAGCCCTGCTGAGGAAGAAGATTCAAGCGGTTTCCACGAGGCCTTAGTCGCAGTTCTGCTTTATTTTCACCTTCGGACGCTTTTCAAGACGCGTAAGGCACAGGCAGGGTGCCCTGTTCCCGACAAGGACACTGAGTACCGGCAGGCTCCCCCGGCCTGCAAAGAAAGTGCCCGGGCCGAAAGCCCTTCCCGCTCACTCTGTGTTTGTCGAGTGCAGGGCAACACAAGGCACTCCTCCGGGCGAGAGGTCGCTTTCTCCAGCGCTCCAACGGCTCCAGGAAAACTCTTCTCTGGCGTCCCCCATGCCATGCAAATCTGCCTCACTGTCCTCGACTGAGCTGCACGGGGAAACCCAAACTGCTTGGCATTCCTTCTAGGCACTCATAACTGAAGACCCCATACCTGCAGGAGAAAGCCTGCTTGCCTTCCCACTGCTACTAGAGCAGAGCTCTGCCTGTTACACTGCAGGCTCTCTGAAGAGGCTGAGGCCCGATAGCCTCCCAGGTGCATTCCTTGGAAGAGCGAGTTAGCAACAGGCAGAACACCCCGTGAAGAAAAGTGGATTCAGGGAGGGGACCTGTGTGTAGCTAGAGCCTCTTTGGACGAGCTACGAATCACAAGGCGGTAGTCAGCGTGTTGACTGGAAGTGGGGGCCTGAGGACCCTAGCCTTGCCTTCTCATTTTTAAAGCAGCATTCATGCTGCCTTGAAGCTGCCTGAATAAAACCGATTAGGACGGTCTCCTAGTCGCTGGAGTCAGGGCTCGAGGAAGAGAAGCCGTTTTCTATAAATAAACAGGGTGCTTCCAGAGTCCGGGGAAGAGCTCATCCTGTCACGCTCTAGGGCGAAAGGGAAGCTCGATGTGAGTACTTACCTCCAGGTAAGGCCTTCTAATAGCCCTGCAGAGGCGGAAGCTTCGAGCGGTTTCCACGAGGCCTTAGTCGCAGTTCTCCTTTATTTTCACCTTCGTACGCTTTTCAAGACGCGTAAGGCCCTCGCGGGGCGCCCTGTTCCCGACAAAGAAACTGAGTACCGGCAGGCTCCCCCGGCCTGCAAAGAAAGTGCCCGGGCCGAAAGCCCTTCCCGCTCACTCTGTGTTTGCCGAGTGCAGGGCAACACACGGCACTCCTCCGGGCGAGAGGTCGCTTTCCCCAGCGCTCCAACATCTCCAGGAAAACTCTTCTCTGGCGTCCCCCATGCCATGCATATCTGCCTCACTGTTCTCGACTGAGCTGCACGGGGAAACCCAAACAGCTTGGCATTCGTTCTAGGCACTCATACCTGAAGACCCCATCTCTGCAGGAGAAAGCCGGCTTGCCTTCCCACTGCCACAAGAGCAGAGCTCTGCCTGTTACACTGCAGGCTCTCCGAAGAGGCTGAGGCCCGATAGCCTCCCTGGTGCATTCCTTGGATGAGCGAGTTAGCTACAGGCAGAACACCCCGTGAAGAAAAGTGGATTCAGGGAGGGGACCTGTGTGTAGCTAGAGCCTCTTTGGACGAGCTACGAATCACAAGGCGGTAGTCAGCGTGTTGACTGGAAGTGGGGGCCTGAGGAGCCAAGCCTTGCCTTCTCATTTTTAAAGCAGCATTCATGCTGCCTTGAAGCTGCCTGAATAAAACCGATTAGGACGGTCTCCTAGTCGCTGGAGTCAGGGCTCGAGGAAGAGAAGCCGTTTTCTATAAATAAACAGGGTGCTTCCAGAGTCCGGGGAAGAGCTCATCCTGTCACGCTCTAGGGCGAAAGGGAAGCTCGATGTGAGTACTTACCTCCAGGTAAGGCCTTCTAATAGCCCTGCAGAGGCGGAAGCTTCGAGCGGTTTCCACGAGGCCTTAGTCGCAGTTCTCCTTTATTTTCACCTTCGTACGCTTTTCAAGACGCGTAAGGCCCTCGCGGGGCGCCCTGTTCCCGACAAAGAAACTGAGTACCGGCAGGCTCCCCCGGCCTGCAAAGAAAGTGCCCGGGCCGAAAGCCCTTCCCGCTCACTCTGTGTTTGCCGAGTGCAGGGCAACACACGGCACTCCTCCGGGCGAGAGGTCGCTTTCCCCAGCGCTCCAACATCTCCAGGAAAACTCTTCTCTGGCGTCCCCCATGCCATGCATATCTGCCTCACTGTTCTCGACTGAGCTGCACGGGGAAACCCAAACAGCTTGGCATTCGTTCTAGGCACTCATACCTGAAGACCCCATCTCTGCAGGAGAAAGCCGGCTTGCCTTCCCACTGCCACAAGAGCAGAGCTCTGCCTGTTACACTGCAGGCTCTCCGAAGAGGCTGAGGCCCGATAGCCTCCCTGGTGCATTCCTTGGATGAGCGAGTTAGCTACAGGCAGAACACCCCGTGAAGAAAAGTGGATTCAGGGAGGGGACCTGTGTGTAGCTAGAGCCTCTTTGGACGAGCTACGAATCACAAGGCGGTAGTCAGCGTGTTGACTGGAAGTGGGGGCCTGAGGACCCTAGCCTTGCCTTCTCATTTTTAAAGCACCATTCATGCTGCCTTGAAGCTGCCTGCATAAAACCGATTAGGACGGGCCCCTATTCGCTGGAGTCAGGGCTCGAGGAAGAGAAGCCGTTTTCTATAAATAAACAGGGTGCTTCCAGAGTCCCGGGAAGACCTCATCCTGTCACGCTCTAGGGCGAAAGGGAAGCTCGATGTGAGTACTTACATCCAAGTAAGGCCTTCTAATAGCCTTGCTGAGGCGGAAGCTTCGAGCGGTTTCCACGAGGCCTTAGACGCAGTTCTGCTTTATTTTCACCTTCGTACGCTTTTCAAGACGCGTAAGGCACAGGCAGGGTGCCCTGTTCCCGACAAGGACACTGAGTACCGCCAGGCTCCCCCGGCCTGCAAAGAAAGTGCCCGGGCCGAAAGCCCTTCCCGCTCACTCTGTGTTTGCCGAGTGCAGGGCAACACACGGCACTCCTCCGGGCGAGAGGTCGCTTTCCCCAGCGCTCCAACGTCTCCAGGAAAACTCTTCTCTGGCGTCCCCCATGCCAGGCAAATCTGCTTCACTGTCCTCGACTGAGCTGCACGGGGAAACCCAAACTGCTTGGCATTCCTTCTAGGCACTCATACCTGAAGACCCCATACCTGCAGGAGAAAGCCGGCTTGCCTTCCCACTGCTACTAGAGCAGAGCTCTGCCTGTTACACTGCAGGCTCTCTGAAGAGGCTGAGGCCCGATAGCCTCCCTGGTGCATTCCTTGGATGAGCGAGTTAGCTACAGGCAGAACACCCCGTGAAGAAAAGTGGATTCAGGGAGGGGACCTGTGTGTAGCTAGAGCCTCTTTGGACGAGCTACGGATCACAAGGCGGTATTCAGCGTGTTGACTAGAAGTGGGGGCCTGAGGACCCAAGCCTTGCCTTGTCATTTTTAAAGCACCATTCATGCTGCCTTGAAGCTGCCTGAATAAAACCGATTAGGACGGTCTCCTAGTCGCTGGAGTCAGGGCTCGAGGAAGAGAAGCCGTTTTCTATAAATAAACTCGGTGCTTCCAGAGTCCCGGCAAGAGCTCTTCCTGTCACGCTCTAGGGCGAAAGGGAAGCTCGATGTGAGTACTTACCTCCAGGTAAGGCCTTCTAATAGCCCTGCAGAGGCGGAAGCTTCGAGCGGTTTCCACGAGGCCTTAGTCGCAGTTCTGCTTTATTTTCACCTTCGGACGCTTTTCAAGACGCGTAAGGCCCTCGCGGGGCGCCCTGTTCCCGACAAGGACCCTGAGTACCGGCAGGCTCCCCCGGCCTGCAAAGAAAGTGCCCGGGCCGAAAGCCCTTCCCGCTCACTCTGTGTTTGCCGAGTGCAGGGCAACACACGGCACTCCTCCGGGCGAGAGGTCGCTTTCCCCAGCGCTCCAACGTCTCCAGGAAAACTCTTCTCTTGCGTCCCCCATGCCAGGCAAATCTGCTTCACTGTCCTCGAATGAGCTGCACGGGGAAACCCAAACTGCTTGGCATTCCTTCTAGGCACTCATACCTGAAGACCCCATAGCTGCAGGAGAAAGCCGGCTTGCCTTCCCACTGCCACTAGAGCAGAGCTCTGCCTGTTACATTGCAGGCTCTCCGAAGAGGCTGAGGCCCGATAGGCTCCCTGGTGCATTCCTTGGATGAGCCAGTTAGCAACAGGCAGAACACCCCGTGAAGAAAAGTGGATTCAGGGAGGGGACCTGTGTGTAGCTAGAGCCTCTTTGGACGAGCTACGAATCACAAGGCGGTAGTCAGCGTGTTGACTGGAAGTGGGGGCCTGAGTACCCAAGGCTTGCCTTCTCATTTTTATAGCACCATTCATGCTGCCTTGAAGCTACCTGCATAAAACCGTTTGGGATGGGCCCCTAGTCGCTGGAGTCAGGGCTCGTGGTAGAGAAGCCGTTTTCTATAAATAAACTGGGTGCTTCCAGAGTCCCGGGAAGAGCTCTTCCTGCCACGCTCTAGGGCGAAAGGGAAGCTCGATGTGAGTACTTACCTCTATGTAAGGCCTTCTAATAGCCCTGCTGAGGAAGAAGCTTCAAGCGGTTTCCACGAGGCCTTAGTCGCAGTTCTGCTTTATTTTCACCTTCGGACGCTTTTCAAGACGCGTAAGGCACAGGCAGGGTGCCCTGTTCCCGACAAGGACACTGAGTACCGGCAGGCTCCCCCGGCCTGCAAAGAAAGTGCCCGGGCCGAAAGCCCTTCCCGCTCACTCTGTGTTTGTCGAGTGCAGGGCAACACAAGGCACTCCTCCGGGCGAGAGGTCGCTTTCTCCAGCGCTCCAACGGCTCCAGGAAAACTCTTCTCTGGCGTCCCCCATGCCATGCAAATCTGCCTCACTGTCCTCGACTGAGCTGCACGGGGAAACCCAAACTGCTTGGCATTCCTTCTAGGCACTCATACCTGAAGACCCCATACCTGCAGGAGAAAGCCTGCTTGCCTTCCCACTGCTACTAGAGCAGAGCTCTGCCTGTTACACTGCAGGCTCTCTGAAGAGGCTGAGGCCCGATAGCCTCCCAGGTGCATTCCTTGGAAGAGCGAGTTAGCTACAGGCAGAACACCCCGTGAAGAAAAGTGGATTCAGGGAGGGGACCTGTGTGTAGCTAGAGCCTCTTTGGACGAGCTACGAATCACAAGGCGGTAGTCAGCGTGTTGACTGGAAGTGGGGGCCTGAGGACCCTAGCCTTGCCTTCTCATTTTTAAAGCACCATTCATGCTGCCTTGAAGCTGCCTGAATAAAACCGATTAGGACGGTCTCCTAGTCGCTGGAGTCAGGGCTCGAGGAAGAGAAGCCGTTTTCTATAAATAAACAGGGTGCTTCCAGAGTCCGGGGAAGAGCTCATCCTGTCACGCTCTAGGGCGAAAGGGAAGCTCGATGTGAGTACTTACCTCCAGGTAAGGCCTTCTAATAGCCCTGCAGAGGCGGAAGCTTCGAGCGGTTTCCACGAGGCCTTAGTCGCAGTTCTCCTTTATTTTCACCTTCGTACGCTTTTCAAGACGCGTAAGGCCCTCGCGGGGCGCCCTGTTCCCGACAAAGAAACTGAGTACCGGCAGGCTCCCCCGGCCTGCAAAGAAAGTGCCCGGGCCGAAAGCCCTTCCCGCTCACTCTGTGTTTGCCGAGTGCAGGGCAACACACGGCACTCCTCCGGGCGAGAGGTCGCTTTCCCCAGCGCTCCAACATCTCCAGGAAAACTCTTCTCTGGCGTCCCCCATGCCATGCATATCTGCCTCACTGTTCTCGACTGAGCTGCACGGGGAAACCCAAACAGCTTGGCATTCGTTCTAGGCACTCATACCTGAAGACCCCATCTCTGCAGGAGAAAGCCGGCTTGCCTTCCCACTGCCACAAGAGCAGAGCTCTGCCTGTTACACTGCAGGCTCTCCGAAGAGGCTGAGGCCCGATAGCCTCCCTGGTGCATTCCTTGGATGAGCGAGTTAGCTACAGGCAGAACACCCCGTGAAGAAAAGTGGATTCAGGGAGGGGACCTGTGTGTAGCTAGAGCCTCTTTGGACGAGCTACGAATCACAAGGCGGTAGTCAGCGTGTTGACTGGAAGTGGGGGCCTGAGGAGCCAAGCCTTGCCTTCTCATTTTTATAGCACCATTCATGCTGCCTTGAAGCTACCTGCATAAAACCGTTTGGGATGGGCCCCTAGTCGCTGGAGTCAGGGCTCGTGGAAGAGAAGCCGTTTTCTATAAATAAACTGGGTGCTTCCAGAGTCCCGGGAAGAGCTCTTCCTGCCACGCTCTAGGGCGAACGGGAAGCTCGATGTGAGTACTTACCTCTATGTAAGGCCTTCTAATAGCCCTGCTGAGGAAGAAGCTTCAAGCGGTTTCCACGAGGCCTTAGTCGCAGTTCTGCTTTATTTTCACCTTCGGACGCTTTTCAAGACGCGTAAGGCCCAGGCAGGGTGCCGTGTTCCCGACAAGGACCCTGAGTACCGGCAGGCTCCCCCGGCCTGCAAAGAGAGTGCCCGGGCCGAAAGCCCTTCCCGCTCACTCTGTGTTTGTCGAGTGCAGGGCAACACAAGGCACTCCTCCGGGCGAGAGGTCGCTTTCTCCAGCGCTCCAACGGCTCCAAGAAAACTCTTCTCTGGCGTCCCCCATGCCATGCAAATCTGCCTCACTGTCCTCGACTGAGCTGCACGGGGAAACCCAAACTGCTTGGCATTCCTTCTAGGCACTCATACCTGAAGACCCCATACCTGCAGGAGAAAGCCTGCTTGCCTTCCCACTGCTACTAGAGCAGAGCTCTGCCTGTTACACTGCAGGCTCTCCGAAGAGGCTGAGGCCCGATAGCCTCCCAGGTGCATTCCTTGGAAGAGCGAGTTAGCTACAGGCAGAACACCCCGTGAAGAAAAGTGGATTCAGGGAGGGGACCTGTGTGTAGCTAGAGCCTCTTTGGACGAGCTACGAATCACAAGGCGGTAGTCAGCGTGTTGACTGGAAGTGGGGGCCTGAGGACCCTAGCCTTGCCTTCTCATTTTTATTTTTATTTTTTATTTTTTTTTTTTTTTGCCTTCTCATTTTTAAAGCAGCATTCATGCTGCCTTGAAGCTGCCTGAATAAAACCGATTAGGACGGTCTCCTAGTCGCTGGAGTCAGGGCTCGAGGAAGAGAAGCCGTTTTCTATAAATAAACAGGGTGCTTCCAGAGTCCGGGGAAGAGCTCATCCTGTCACGCTCTAGGGCGAAAGGGAAGCTCGATGTGAGTACTTACCTCCAGGTAAGGCCTTCTAATAGCCCTGCAGAGGCGGAAGCTTCGAGCGGTTTCCACGAGGCCTTAGTCGCAGTTCTCCTTTATTTTCACCTTCGTACGCTTTTCAAGACGCGTAAGGCCCTCGCGGGGCGCCCTGTTCCCGACAAAGAAACTGAGTACCGGCAGGCTCCCCCGGCCTGCAAAGAAAGTGCCCGGGCCGAAAGCCCTTCCCGCTCACTCTGTGTTTGCCGAGTGCAGGGCAACACACGGCACTCCTCCGGGCGAGAGGTCGCTTTCCCCAGCGCTCCAACATCTCCAGGAAAACTCTTCTCTGGCGTCCCCCATGCCATGCATATCTGCCTCACTGTTCTCGACTGAGCTGCACGGGGAAACCCAAACAGCTTGGCATTCGTTCTAGGCACTCATACCTGAAGACCCCATCTCTGCAGGAGAAAGCCGGCTTGCCTTCCCACTGCCACAAGAGCAGAGCTCTGCCTGTTACACTGCAGGCTCTCCGAAGAGGCTGAGGCCCGATAGCCTCCCTGGTGCATTCCTTGGATGAGCGAGTTAGCTACAGGCAGAACACCCCGTGAAGAAAAGTGGATTCAGGGAGGGGACCTGTGTGTAGCTAGAGCCTCTTTGGACGAGCTACGAATCACAAGGCGGTAGTCAGCGTGTTGACTGGAAGTGGGGGCCTGAGGACCCTAGCCTTGCCTTCTCATTTTTAAAGCACCATTCATGCTGCCTTGAAGCTGCCTGCATAAAACCGATTAGGACGGGCCCCTATTCGCTGGAGTCAGGGCTCGAGGAAGAGAAGCCGTTTTCTATAAATAAACAGGGTGCTTCCAGAGTCCCGGGAAGACCTCATCCTGTCACGCTCTAGGGCGAAAGGGAAGCTCGATGTGAGTACTTACATCCAAGTAAGGCCTTCTAATAGCCTTGCTGAGGCGGAAGCTTCGAGCGGTTTCCACGAGGCCTTAGACGCAGTTCTGCTTTATTTTCACCTTCGTACGCTTTTCAAGACGCGTAAGGCACAGGCAGGGTGCCCTGTTCCCGACAAGGACACTGAGTACCGCCAGGCTCCCCCGGCCTGCAAAGAAAGTGCCCGGGCCGAAAGCCCTTCCCGCTCACTCTGTGTTTGCCGAGTGCAGGGCAACACACGGCACTCCTCCGGGCGAGAGGTCGCTTTCCCCAGCGCTCCAACGTCTCCAGGAAAACTCTTCTCTGGCGTCCCCCATGCCAGGCAAATCTGCTTCACTGTCCTCGACTGAGCTGCACGGGGAAACCCAAACTGCTTGGCATTCCTTCTAGGCACTCATACCTGAAGACCCCATACCTGCAGGAGAAAGCCGGCTTGCCTTCCCACTGCTACTAGAGCAGAGCTCTGCCTGTTACACTGCAGGCTCTCTGAAGAGGCTGAGGCCCGATAGCCTCCCTGGTGCATTCCTTGGATGAGCGAGTTAGCTACAGGCAGAACACCCCGTGAAGAAAAGTGGATTCAGGGAGGGGACCTGTGTGTAGCTAGAGCCTCTTTGGACGAGCTACGGATCACAAGGCGGTATTCAGCGTGTTGACTAGAAGTGGGGGCCTGAGGACCCAAGCCTTGCCTTGTCATTTTTAAAGCACCATTCATGCTGCCTTGAAGCTGCCTGAATAAAACCGATTAGGACGGTCTCCTAGTCGCTGGAGTCAGGGCTCGAGGAAGAGAAGCCGTTTTCTATAAATAAACTCGGTGCTTCCAGAGTCCCGGCAAGAGCTCTTCCTGTCACGCTCTAGGGCGAAAGGGAAGCTCGATGTGAGTACTTACCTCTATGTAAGGCCTTCTAATAGCCCTGCTGAGGAAGAAGCTTCAAGCGGTTTCCACGAGGCCTTAGTCGCAGTTCTGCTTTATTTTCACCTTCGGACGCTTTTCAAGACGCGTAAGGCACAGGCAGGGTGCCCTGTTCCCGACAAGGACACTGAGTACCGGCAGGCTCCCCCGGCCTGCAAAGAAAGTGCCCGGGCCGAAAGCCCTTCCCGCTCACTCTGTGTTTGTCGAGTGCAGGGCAACACAAGGCACTCCTCCGGGCGAGAGGTCGCTTTCTCCAGCGCTCCAACGGCTCCAGGAAAACTCTTCTCTGGCGTCCCCCATGCCATGCAAATCTGCCTCACTGTCCTCGACTGAGCTGCACGGGGAAACCCAAACTGCTTGGCATTCCTTCTAGGCACTCATACCTGAAGACCCCATACCTGCAGGAGAAAGCCTGCTTGCCTTCCCACTGCTACTAGAGCAGAGCTCTGCCTGTTACACTGCAGGCTCTCTGAAGAGGCTGAGGCCCGATAGCCTCCCAGGTGCATTCCTTGGAAGAGCGAGTTAGCTACAGGCAGAACACCCCGTGAAGAAAAGTGGATTCAGGGAGGGGACCTGTGTGTAGCTAGAGCCTCTTTGGACGAGCTACGAATCACAAGGCGGTAGTCAGCGTGTTGACTGGAAGTGGGGGACTGAGGACCCTAGCCTTGCCTTCTCATTTTTAAAGCAGCATTCATGCTGCCTTGAAGCTGCCTGAATAAAACCGATTAGGACGGTCTCCTAGTCGCTGGAGTCAGGGCTCGAGGAAGAGAAGCCGTTTTCTATAAATAAACAGGGTGCTTCCAGAGTCCGGGGAAGAGCTCATCCTGTCACGCTCTAGGGCGAAAGGGAAGCTCGATGTGAGTACTTACCTCCAGGTAAGGCCTTCTAATAGCCCTGCAGAGGCGGAAGCTTCGAGCGGTTTCCACGAGGCCTTAGTCGCAGTTCTCCTTTATTTTCACCTTCGTACGCTTTTCAAGACGCGTAAGGCCCTCGCGGGGCGCCCTGTTCCCGACAAAGAAACTGAGTACCGGCAGGCTCCCCCGGCCTGCAAAGAAAGTGCCCGGGCCGAAAGCCCTTCCCGCTCACTCTGTGTTTGCCGAGTGCAGGGCAACACACGGCACTCCTCCGGGCGAGAGGTCGCTTTCCCCAGCGCTCCAACATCTCCAGGAAAACTCTTCTCTGGCGTCCCCCATGCCATGCATATCTGCCTCACTGTTCTCGACTGAGCTGCACGGGGAAACCCAAACAGCTTGGCATTCGTTCTAGGCACTCATACCTGAAGACCCCATCTCTGCAGGAGAAAGCCGGCTTGCCTTCCCACTGCCACAAGAGCAGAGCTCTGCCTGTTACACTGCAGGCTCTCCGAAGAGGCTGAGGCCCGATAGCCTCCCTGGTGCATTCCTTGGATGAGCGAGTTAGCTACAGGCAGAACACCCCGTGAAGAAAAGTGGATTCAGGGAGGGGACCTGTGTGTAGCTAGAGCCTCTTTGGACGAGCTACGAATCACAAGGCGGTAGTCAGCGTGTTGACTGGAAGTGGGGGCCTGAGGAGCCAAGCCTTGCCTTCTCATTTTTATAGCACCATTCATGCTGCCTTGAAGCTACCTGCATAAAACCGTTTGGGATGGGCCCCTAGTCGCTGGAGTCAGGGCTCGTGGAAGAGAAGCCGTTTTCTATAAATAAACTGGGTGTTCCAGAGTCCCGGGAAGAGCTCTTCCTGCCACGCTCTAGGGCGAACGGGAAGCTCGATGTGAGTACTTACCTCTATGTAAGGCCTTCTAATAGCCCTGCTGAGGAAGAAGCTTCAAGCGGTTTCCACGAGGCCTTAGTCGCAGTTCTGCTTTATTTTCACCTTCGGACGCTTTTCAAGACGCGTAAGGCCCAGGCAGGGTGCCGTGTTCCCGACAAGGACCCTGAGTACCGGCAGGCTCCCCCGGCCTGCAAAGAGAGTGCCCGGGCCGAAAGCCCTTCCCGCTCACTCTGTGTTTGCCGAGTGCAGGGCAACACACGGCACTCCTCCGGGCGAGAGATCGCTTTCCCCAGCGCTCCAACGTCTCCAGGAAAACTCTTCTCTGGCGTCCCCCATGCCATGCAAATCTGCCTCACTGTTCTCGACTGAGCTGCACGGGGAAACCCAAACAGCTTGGCATTCCTTCTAGGCACTCATACCTGAAGACCCCATACCTGCAGGAGAAAGCCGGCTTGCCTTCCCACTGCCACAAGAGCAGAGCTCTGCCTGTTACACTGCAGGCTCTCCGAAGAGGCTGAGGCCCGATAGCCTCCCTGGTGCATTCCTTGGATGAGCGAGTTAGCTACAGGCAGAACACCCCGTGAAGAAAAGTGGATTCAGGGAGGGGACCTGTGTGTAGCTAGAGCCTCTTTGGACGAGCTACGAATCACAAGGCGGTAGTCAGCGTGTTGACTGGAAGTGGGGGCCTGAGGAGCCAAGCCTTGCCTTCTCATTTTTATAGCACCATTCATGCTGCCTTGAAGCTACCTGCATAAAACCGTTTGGGATGGGCCCCTAGTCGCTGGAGTCAGGGCTCGTGGAAGAGAAGCCGTTTTCTATAAATAAACTGGGTGCTTCCAGAGTCCCGGGAAGAGCTCTTCCTGCCACGCTCTAGGGCGAACGGGAAGCTCGATGTGAGTACTTACCTCTATGTAAGGCCTTCTAATAGCCCTGCTGAGGAAGAAGCTTCAAGCGGTTTCCACGAGGCCTTAGTCGCAGTTCTGCTTTATTTTCACCTTCGGACGCTTTTCAAGACGCGTAAGGCCCAGGCAGGGTGCCGTGTTCCCGACAAGGACCCTGAGTACCGGCAGGCTCCCCCGGCCTGCAAAGAGAGTGCCCGGGCCGAAAGCCCTTCCCGCTCACTCTGTGTTTGTCGAGTGCAGGGCAACACAAGGCACTCCTCCGGGCGAGAGGTCGCTTTCTCCAGCGCTCCAACGGCTCCAAGAAAACTCTTCTCTGGCGTCCCCCATGCCATGCAAATCTGCCTCACTGTCCTCGACTGAGCTGCACGGGGAAACCCAAACTGCTTGGCATTCCTTCTAGGCACTCATACCTGAAGACCCCATACCTGCAGGAGAAAGCCTGCTTGCCTTCCCACTGCTACTAGAGCAGAGCTCTGCCTGTTACACTGCAGGCTCTCTGAAGAGGCTGAGGCCCGATAGCCTCCCAGGTGCATTCCTTGGAAGAGCGAGTTAGCTACAGGCAGAACACCCCGTGAAGAAAAGTGGATTCAGGGAGGGGACCTGTGTGTAGCTAGAGCCTCTTTGGACGAGCTACGAATCACAAGGCGGTAGTCAGCGTGTTGACTGGAAGTGGGGGCCTGAGGACCCTAGCCTTGCCTTCTCATTTTTATTTTTATTTTTTATTTTTTATTTTTTTTGCCTTCTCATTTTTAAAGCAGCATTCATGCTGCCTTGAAGCTGCCTGAATAAAACCGATTAGGACGGTCTCCTAGTCGCTGGAGTCAGGGCTCGAGGAAGAGAAGCCGTTTTCTATAAATAAACAGGGTGCTTCCAGAGTCCGGGGAAGAGCTCATCCTGTCACGCTCTAGGGCGAAAGGGAAGCTCGATGTGAGTACTTACCTCCAGGTAAGGCCTTCTAATAGCCCTGCAGAGGCGGAAGCTTCGAGCGGTTTCCACGAGGCCTTAGTCGCAGTTCTCCTTTATTTTCACCTTCGTACGCTTTTCAAGACGCGTAAGGCCCTCGCGGGGCGCCCTGTTCCCGACAAAGAAACTGAGTACCGGCAGGCTCCCCCGGCCTGCAAAGAAAGTGCCCGGGCCGAAAGCCCTTCCCGCTCACTCTGTGTTTGCCGAGTGCAGGGCAACACACGGCACTCCTCCGGGCGAGAGGTCGCTTTCCCCAGCGCTCCAACATCTCCAGGAAAACTCTTCTCTGGCGTCCCCCATGCCATGCATATCTGCCTCACTGTTCTCGACTGAGCTGCACGGGGAAACCCAAACAGCTTGGCATTCGTTCTAGGCACTCATACCTGAAGACCCCATCTCTGCAGGAGAAAGCCGGCTTGCCTTCCCACTGCCACAAGAGCAGAGCTCTGCCTGTTACACTGCAGGCTCTCCGAAGAGGCTGAGGCCCGATAGCCTCCCTGGTGCATTCCTTGGATGAGCGAGTTAGCTACAGGCAGAACACCCCGTGAAGAAAAGTGGATTCAGGGAGGGGACCTGTGTGTAGCTAGAGCCTCTTTGGACGAGCTACGAATCACAAGGCGGTAGTCAGCGTGTTGACTGGAAGTGGGGGCCTGAGGAGCCAAGCCTTGCCTTCTCATTTTTATAGCACCATTCATGCTGCCTTGAAGCTACCTGCATAAAACCGTTTGGGATGGGCCCCTAGTCGCTGGAGTCAGGGCTCGTGGAAGAGAAGCCGTTTTCTATAAATAAACTGGGTGTTCCAGAGTCCCGGGAAGAGCTCTTCCTGCCACGCTCTAGGGCGAACGGGAAGCTCGATGTGAGTACTTACCTCTATGTAAGGCCTTCTAATAGCCCTGCTGAGGAAGAAGCTTCAAGCGGTTTCCACGAGGCCTTAGTCGCAGTTCTGCTTTATTTTCACCTTCGGACGCTTTTCAAGACGCGTAAGGCCCAGGCAGGGTGCCGTGTTCCCGACAAGGACCCTGAGTACCGGCAGGCTCCCCCGGCCTGCAAAGAGAGTGCCCGGGCCGAAAGCCCTTCCCGCTCACTCTGTGTTTGCCGAGTGCAGGGCAACACACGGCACTCCTCCGGGCGAGAGATCGCTTTCCCCAGCGCTCCAACGTCTCCAGGAAAACTCTTCTCTGGCGTCCCCCATGCCATGCAAATCTGCCTCACTGTTCTCGACTGAGCTGCACGGGGAAACCCAAACAGCTTGGCATTCCTTCTAGGCACTCATACCTGAAGACCCCATACCTGCAGGAGAAAGCCGGCTTGCCTTCCCACTGCCACAAGAGCAGAGCTCTGCCTGTTACACTGCAGGCTCTCCGAAGAGGCTGAGGCCCGATAGCCTCCCTGGTGCATTCCTTGGATGAGCGAGTTAGCTACAGGCAGAACACCCCGTGAAGAAAAGTGGATTCAGGGAGGGGACCTGTGTGTAGCTAGAGCCTCTTTGGACGAGCTACGAATCACAAGGCGGTAGTCAGCGTGTTGACTGGAAATGGGGGCCTGAGGAGCCAAGCCTTGCCTTCTCATTTTTATAGCACCATTCATGCTGCCTTGAAGCTACCTGCATAAAACCGTTTGGGATGGGCCCCTAGTCGCTGGAGTCAGGGCTCGTGGAAGAGAAGCCGTTTTCTATAAATAAACTGGGTGCTTCCAGAGTCCCGGGAAGAGCTCTTCCTGCCACGCTCTAGGGCGAACGGGAAGCTCGATGTGAGTACTTACCTCTATGTAAGGCCTTCTAATAGCCCTGCTGAGGAAGAAGCTTCAAGCGGTTTCCACGAGGCCTTAGTCGCAGTTCTGCTTTATTTTCACCTTCGGACGCTTTTCAAGACGCGTAAGGCCCAGGCAGGGTGCCGTGTTCCCGACAAGGACCCTGAGTACCGGCAGGCTCCCCCGGCCTGCAAAGAGAGTGCCCGGGCCGAAAGCCCTTCCCGCTCACTCTGTGTTTGTCGAGTGCAGGGCAACACAAGGCACTCCTCCGGGCGAGAGGTCGCTTTCTCCAGCGCTCCAACGGCTCCAAGAAAACTCTTCTCTGGCGTCCCCCATGCCATGCAAATCTGCCTCACTGTCCTCGACTGAGCTGCACGGGGAAACCCAAACTGCTTGGCATTCCTTCTAGGCACTCATACCTGAAGACCCCATACCTGCAGGAGAAAGCCTGCTTGCCTTCCCACTGCTACTAGAGCAGAGCTCTGCCTGTTACACTGCAGGCTCTCTGAAGAGGCTGAGGCCCGATAGCCTCCCAGGTGCATTCCTTGGAAGAGCGAGTTAGCTACAGGCAGAACACCCCGTGAAGAAAAGTGGATTCAGGGAGGGGACCTGTGTGTAGCTAGAGCCTCTTTGGACGAGCTACGAATCACAAGGCGGTAGTCAGCGTGTTGACTGGAAGTGGGGGCCTGAGGACCCTAGCCTTGCCTTCTCATTTTTATTTTTATTTTTTATTTTTTTTTTTTTTTGCCTTCTCATTTTTAAAGCAGCATTCATGCTGCCTTGAAGCTGCCTGAATAAAACCGATTAGGACGGTCTCCTAGTCGCTGGAGTCAGGGCTCGAGGAAGAGAAGCCGTTTTCTATAAATAAACAGGGTGCTTCCAGAGTCCGGGGAAGAGCTCATCCTGTCACGCTCTAGGGCGAAAGGGAAGCTCGATGTGAGTACTTACCTCCAGGTAAGGCCTTCTAATAGCCCTGCAGAGGCGGAAGCTTCGAGCGGTTTCCACGAGGCCTTAGTCGCAGTTCTCCTTTATTTTCACCTTCGTACGCTTTTCAAGACGCGTAAGGCCCTCGCGGGGCGCCCTGTTCCCGACAAAGAAACTGAGTACCGGCAGGCTCCCCCGGCCTGCAAAGAAAGTGCCCGGGCCGAAAGCCCTTCCCGCTCACTCTGTGTTTGCCGAGTGCAGGGCAACACACGGCACTCCTCCGGGCGAGAGGTCGCTTTCCCCAGCGCTCCAACATCTCCAGGAAAACTCTTCTCTGGCGTCCCCCATGCCATGCATATCTGCCTCACTGTTCTCGACTGAGCTGCACGGGGAAACCCAAACAGCTTGGCATTCGTTCTAGGCACTCATACCTGAAGACCCCATCTCTGCAGGAGAAAGCCGGCTTGCCTTCCCACTGCCACAAGAGCAGAGCTCTGCCTGTTACACTGCAGGCTCTCCGAAGAGGCTGAGGCCCGATAGCCTCCCTGGTGCATTCCTTGGATGAGCGAGTTAGCTACAGGCAGAACACCCCGTGAAGAAAAGTGGATTCAGGGAGGGGACCTGTGTGTAGCTAGAGCCTCTTTGGACGAGCTACGAATCACAAGGCGGTAGTCAGCGTGTTGACTGGAAGTGGGGGCCTGAGGACCCTAGCCTTGCCTTCTCATTTTTAAAGCACCATTCATGCTGCCTTGAAGCTGCCTGCATAAAACCGATTAGGACGGGCCCCTATTCGCTGGAGTCAGGGCTCGAGGAAGAGAAGCCGTTTTCTATAAATAAACAGGGTGCTTCCAGAGTCCCGGGAAGACCTCATCCTGTCACGCTCTAGGGCGAAAGGGAAGCTCGATGTGAGTACTTACATCCAAGTAAGGCCTTCTAATAGCCTTGCTGAGGCGGAAGCTTCGAGCGGTTTCCACGAGGCCTTAGACGCAGTTCTGCTTTATTTTCACCTTCGTACGCTTTTCAAGACGCGTAAGGCACAGGCAGGGTGCCCTGTTCCCGACAAGGACACTGAGTACCGCCAGGCTCCCCCGGCCTGCAAAGAAAGTGCCCGGGCCGAAAGCCCTTCCCGCTCACTCTGTGTTTGCCGAGTGCAGGGCAACACACGGCACTCCTCCGGGCGAGAGGTCGCTTTCCCCAGCGCTCCAACGTCTCCAGGAAAACTCTTCTCTGGCGTCCCCCATGCCAGGCAAATCTGCTTCACTGTCCTCGACTGAGCTGCACGGGGAAACCCAAACTGCTTGGCATTCCTTCTAGGCACTCATACCTGAAGACCCCATACCTGCAGGAGAAAGCCGGCTTGCCTTCCCACTGCTACTAGAGCAGAGCTCTGCCTGTTACACTGCAGGCTCTCTGAAGAGGCTGAGGCCCGATAGCCTCCCTGGTGCATTCCTTGGATGAGCGAGTTAGCTACAGGCAGAACACCCCGTGAAGAAAAGTGGATTCAGGGAGGGGACCTGTGTGTAGCTAGAGCCTCTTTGGACGAGCTACGGATCACAAGGCGGTATTCAGCGTGTTGACTAGAAGTGGGGGCCTGAGGACCCAAGCCTTGCCTTGTCATTTTTAAAGCACCATTCATGCTGCCTTGAAGCTGCCTGAATAAAACCGATTAGGACGGTCTCCTAGTCGCTGGAGTCAGGGCTCGAGGAAGAGAAGCCGTTTTCTATAAATAAACTCGGTGCTTCCAGAGTCCCGGCAAGAGCTCTTCCTGTCACGCTCTAGGGCGAAAGGGAAGCTCGATGTGAGTACTTACCTCCAGGTAAGGCCTTCTAATAGCCCTGCAGAGGCGGAAGCTTCGAGCGGTTTCCACGAGGCCTTAGTCGCAGTTCTGCTTTATTTTCACCTTCGGACGCTTTTCAAGACGCGTAAGGCCCTCGCGGGGCGCCCTGTTCCCGACAAGGACCCTGAGTACCGGCAGGCTCCCCCGGCCTGCAAAGAAAGTGCCCGGGCCGAAAGCCCTTCCCGCTCACTCTGTGTTTGCCGAGTGCAGGGCAACACACGGCACTCCTCCGGGCGAGAGGTCGCTTTCCCCAGCGCTCCAACGTCTCCAGGAAAACTCTTCTCTTGCGTCCCCCATGCCAGGCAAATCTGCTTCACTGTCCTCGAATGAGCTGCACGGGGAAACCCAAACTGCTTGGCATTCCTTCTAGGCACTCATACCTGAAGACCCCATAGCTGCAGGAGAAAGCCGGCTTGCCTTCCCACTGCCACTAGAGCAGAGCTCTGCCTGTTACATTGCAGGCTCTCCGAAGAGGCTGAGGCCCGATAGGCTCCCTGGTGCATTCCTTGGATGAGCCAGTTAGCAACAGGCAGAACACCCCGTGAAGAAAAGTGGATTCAGGGAGGGGACCTGTGTGTAGCTAGAGCCTCTTTGGACGAGCTACGAATCACAAGGCGGTAGTCAGCGTGTTGACTGGAAGTGGGGGCCTGAGTACCCAAGGCTTGCCTTCTCATTTTTATAGCACCATTCATGCTGCCTTGAAGCTACCTGCATAAAACCGTTTGGGATGGGCCCCTAGTCGCTGGAGTCAGGGCTCGTGGTAGAGAAGCCGTTTTCTATAAATAAACTGGGTGCTTCCAGAGTCCCGGGAAGAGCTCTTCCTGCCACGCTCTAGGGCGAAAGGGAAGCTCGATGTGAGTACTTACCTCTATGTAAGGCCTTCTAATAGCCCTGCTGAGGAAGAAGCTTCAAGCGGTTTCCACGAGGCCTTAGTCGCAGTTCTGCTTTATTTTCACCTTCGGACGCTTTTCAAGACGCGTAAGGCACAGGCAGGGTGCCCTGTTCCCGACAAGGACACTGAGTACCGGCAGGCTCCCCCGGCCTGCAAAGAAAGTGCCCGGGCCGAAAGCCCTTCCCGCTCACTCTGTGTTTGTCGAGTGCAGGGCAACACAAGGCACTCCTCCGGGCGAGAGGTCGCTTTCTCCAGCGCTCCAACGGCTCCAGGAAAACTCTTCTCTGGCGTCCCCCATGCCATGCAAATCTGCCTCACTGTCCTCGACTGAGCTGCACGGGGAAACCCAAACTGCTTGGCATTCCTTCTAGGCACTCATACCTGAAGACCCCATACCTGCAGGAGAAAGCCTGCTTGCCTTCCCACTGCTACTAGAGCAGAGCTCTGCCTGTTACACTGCAGGCTCTCTGAAGAGGCTGAGGCCCGATAGCCTCCCAGGTGCATTCCTTGGAAGAGCGAGTTAGCTACAGGCAGAACACCCCGTGAAGAAAAGTGGATTCAGGGAGGGGACCTGTGTGTAGCTAGAGCCTCTTTGGACGAGCTACGAATCACAAGGCGGTAGTCAGCGTGTTGACTGGAAGTGGGGGCCTGAGGACCCTAGCCTTGCCTTCTCATTTTTAAAGCAGCATTCATGCTGCCTTGAAGCTGCCTGAATAAAACCGATTAGGACGGTCTCCTAGTCGCTGGAGTCAGGGCTCGAGGAAGAGAAGCCGTTTTCTATAAATAAACAGGGTGCTTCCAGAGTCCGGGGAAGAGCTCATCCTGTCACGCTCTAGGGCGAAAGGGAAGCTCGATGTGAGTACTTACCTCCAGGTAAGGCCTTCTAATAGCCCTGCAGAGGCGGAAGCTTCGAGCGGTTTCCACGAGGCCTTAGTCGCAGTTCTCCTTTATTTTCACCTTCGTACGCTTTTCAAGACGCGTAAGGCCCTCGCGGGGCGCCCTGTTCCCGACAAAGAAACTGAGTACCGGCAGGCTCCCCCGGCCTGCAAAGAAAGTGCCCGGGCCGAAAGCCCTTCCCGCTCACTCTGTGTTTGCCGAGTGCAGGGCAACACACGGCACTCCTCCGGGCGAGAGGTCGCTTTCCCCAGCGCTCCAACATCTCCAGGAAAACTCTTCTCTGGCGTCCCCCATGCCATGCATATCTGCCTCACTGTTCTCGACTGAGCTGCACGGGGAAACCCAAACAGCTTGGCATTCGTTCTAGGCACTCATACCTGAAGACCCCATCTCTGCAGGAGAAAGCCGGCTTGCCTTCCCACTGCCACAAGAGCAGAGCTCTGCCTGTTACACTGCAGGCTCTCCGAAGAGGCTGAGGCCCGATAGCCTCCCTGGTGCATTCCTTGGATGAGCGAGTTAGCTACAGGCAGAACACCCCGTGAAGAAAAGTGGATTCAGGGAGGGGACCTGTGTGTAGCTAGAGCCTCTTTGGACGAGCTACGAATCACAAGGCGGTAGTCAGCGTGTTGACTGGAAGTGGGGGCCTGAGGAGCCAAGCCTTGCCTTCTCATTTTTATAGAACCATTCATGCTGCCTTGAAGCTACCTGCATAAAACCGTTTGGGATGGGCCCCTAGTCGCTGGAGTCAGGGCTCGTGGAAGAGAAGCCGTTTTCTATAAATAAACTGGGTGTTCCAGAGTCCCGGGAAGAGCTCTTCCTGCCACGCTCTAGGGCGAACGGGAAGCTCGATGTGAGTACTTACCTCTATGTAAGGCCTTCTAATAGCCCTGCTGAGGAAGAAGCTTCAAGCGGTTTCCACGAGGCCTTAGTCGCAGTTCTGCTTTATTTTCACCTTCGGACGCTTTTCAAGACGCGTAAGGCCCAGGCAGGGTGCCGTGTTCCCGACAAGGACCCTGAGTACCGGCAGGCTCCCCCGGCCTGCAAAGAGAGTGCCCGGGCCGAAAGCCCTTCCCGCTCACTCTGTGTTTGTCCAGTGCAGGGCAACACAAGGCACTCCTCCGGGCGAGAGGTCGCTTTCTCCAGCGCTCCAACGGCTCCAAGAAAACTCTTCTCTGGCGTCCCCCATGCCATGCAAATCTGCCTCACTGTCCTCGACTGAGCTGCACGGGGAAACCCAAACTGCTTGGCATTCCTTCTAGGCACTCATACCTGAAGACCCCATACCTGCAGGAGAAAGCCTGCTTGCCTTCCCACTGCTACTAGAGCAGAGCTCTGCCTGTTACACTGCAGGCTCTCTGAAGAGGCTGAGGCCCGATAGCCTCCCAGGTGCATTCCTTGGAAGAGCGAGTTAGCTACAGGCAGAACACCCCGTGAAGAAAAGTGGATTCAGGGAGGGGACCTGTGTGTAGCTAGAGCCTCTTTGGACGAGCTACGAATCACAAGGCGGTAGTCAGCGTGTTGACTGGAAGTGGGGGCCTGAGGACCCTAGCCTTGCCTTCTCATTTTTATTTTTATTTTTTATTTTTTATTTTTTTTGCCTTCTCATTTTTAAAGCAGCATTCATGCTGCCTTGAAGCTGCCTGAATAAAACCGATTAGGACGGTCTCCTAGTCGCTGGAGTCAGGGCTCGAGGAAGAGAAGCCGTTTTCTATAAATAAACAGGGTGCTTCCAGAGTCCGGGGAAGAGCTCATCCTGTCACGCTCTAGGGCGAAAGGGAAGCTCGATGTGAGTACTTACCTCCAGGTAAGGCCTTCTAATAGCCCTGCAGAGGCGGAAGCTTCGAGCGGTTTCCACGAGGCCTTAGTCGCAGTTCTCCTTTATTTTCACCTTCGTACGCTTTTCAAGACGCGTAAGGCCCTCGCGGGGCGCCCTGTTCCCGACAAAGAAACTGAGTACCGGCAGGCTCCCCCGGCCTGCAAAGAAAGTGCCCGGGCCGAAAGCCCTTCCCGCTCACTCTGTGTTTGCCGAGTGCAGGGCAACACACGGCACTCCTCCGGGCGAGAGGTCGCTTTCCCCAGCGCTCCAACATCTCCAGGAAAACTCTTCTCTGGCGTCCCCCATGCCATGCATATCTGCCTCACTGTTCTCGACTGAGCTGCACGGGGAAACCCAAACAGCTTGGCATTCGTTCTAGGCACTCATACCTGAAGACCCCATCTCTGCAGGAGAAAGCCGGCTTGCCTTCCCACTGCCACAAGAGCAGAGCTCTGCCTGTTACACTGCAGGCTCTCCGAAGAGGCTGAGGCCCGATAGCCTCCCTGGTGCATTCCTTGGATGAGCGAGTTAGCTACAGGCAGAACACCCCGTGAAGAAAAGTGGATTCAGGGAGGGGACCTGTGTGTAGCTAGAGCCTCTTTGGACGAGCTACGAATCACAAGGCGGTAGTCAGCGTGTTGACTGGAAGTGGGGGCCTGAGGACCCTAGCCTTGCCTTCTCATTTTTAAAGCACCATTCATGCTGCCTTGAAGCTGCCTGCATAAAACCGATTAGGACGGGCCCCTATTCGCTGGAGTCAGGGCTCGAGGAAGAGAAGCCGTTTTCTATAAATAAACAGGGTGCTTCCAGAGTCCCGGGAAGACCTCATCCTGTCACGCTCTAGGGCGAAAGGGAAGCTCGATGTGAGTACTTACATCCAAGTAAGGCCTTCTAATAGCCTTGCTGAGGCGGAAGCTTCGAGCGGTTTCCACGAGGCCTTAGACGCAGTTCTGCTTTATTTTCACCTTCGTACGCTTTTCAAGACGCGTAAGGCACAGGCAGGGTGCCCTGTTCCCGACAAGGACACTGAGTACCGCCAGGCTCCCCCGGCCTGCAAAGAAAGTGCCCGGGCCGAAAGCCCTTCCCGCTCACTCTGTGTTTGCCGAGTGCAGGGCAACACACGGCACTCCTCCGGGCGAGAGGTCGCTTTCCCCAGCGCTCCAACGTCTCCAGGAAAACTCTTCTCTGGCGTCCCCCATGCCAGGCAAATCTGCTTCACTGTCCTCGACTGAGCTGCACGGGGAAACCCAAACTGCTTGGCATTCCTTCTAGGCACTCATACCTGAAGACCCCATACCTGCAGGAGAAAGCCGGCTTGCCTTCCCACTGCTACTAGAGCAGAGCTCTGCCTGTTACACTGCAGGCTCTCTGAAGAGGCTGAGGCCCGATAGCCTCCCTGGTGCATTCCTTGGATGAGCGAGTTAGCTACAGGCAGAACACCCCGTGAAGAAAAGTGGATTCAGGGAGGGGACCTGTGTGTAGCTAGAGCCTCTTTGGACGAGCTACGGATCACAAGGCGGTATTCAGCGTGTTGACTAGAAGTGGGGGCCTGAGGACCCAAGCCTTGCCTTGTCATTTTTAAAGCACCATTCATGCTGCCTTGAAGCTGCCTGAATAAAACCGATTAGGACGGTCTCCTAGTCGCTGGAGTCAGGGCTCGAGGAAGAGAAGCCGTTTTCTATAAATAAACTCGGTGCTTCCAGAGTCCCGGCAAGAGCTCTTCCTGTCACGCTCTAGGGCGAAAGGGAAGCTCGATGTGAGTACTTACCTCCAGGTAAGGCCTTCTAATAGCCCTGCAGAGGCGGAAGCTTCGAGCGGTTTCCACGAGGCCTTAGTCGCAGTTCTGCTTTATTTTCACCTTCGGACGCTTTTCAAGACGCGTAAGGCCCTCGCGGGGCGCCCTGTTCCCGACAAGGACCCTGAGTACCGGCAGGCTCCCCCGGCCTGCAAAGAAAGTGCCCGGGCCGAAAGCCCTTCCCGCTCACTCTGTGTTTGCCGAGTGCAGGGCAACACACGGCACTCCTCCGGGCGAGAGGTCGCTTTCCCCAGCGCTCCAACGTCTCCAGGAAAACTCTTCTCTTGCGTCCCCCATGCCAGGCAAATCTGCTTCACTGTCCTCGAATGAGCTGCACGGGGAAACCCAAACTGCTTGGCATTCCTTCTAGGCACTCATACCTGAAGACCCCATAGCTGCAGGAGAAAGCCGGCTTGCCTTCCCACTGCCACTAGAGCAGAGCTCTGCCTGTTACATTGCAGGCTCTCCGAAGAGGCTGAGGCCCGATAGGCTCCCTGGTGCATTCCTTGGATGAGCCAGTTAGCAACAGGCAGAACACCCCGTGAAGAAAAGTGGATTCAGGGAGGGGACCTGTGTGTAGCTAGAGCCTCTTTGGACGAGCTACGAATCACAAGGCGGTAGTCAGCGTGTTGACTGGAAGTGGGGGCCTGAGTACCCAAGGCTTGCCTTCTCATTTTTATAGCACCATTCATGCTGCCTTGAAGCTACCTGCATAAAACCGTTTGGGATGGGCCCCTAGTCGCTGGAGTCAGGGCTCGTGGTAGAGAAGCCGTTTTCTATAAATAAACTGGGTGCTTCCAGAGTCCCGGGAAGAGCTCTTCCTGCCACGCTCTAGGGCGAAAGGGAAGCTCGATGTGAGTACTTACCTCTATGTAAGGCCTTCTAATAGCCCTGCTGAGGAAGAAGCTTCAAGCGGTTTCCACGAGGCCTTAGTCGCAGTTCTGCTTTATTTTCACCTTCGGACGCTTTTCAAGACGCGTAAGGCACAGGCAGGGTGCCCTGTTCCCGACAAGGACACTGAGTACCGGCAGGCTCCCCCGGCCTGCAAAGAAAGTGCCCGGGCCGAAAGCCCTTCCCGCTCACTCTGTGTTTGTCGAGTGCAGGGCAACACAAGGCACTCCTCCGGGCGAGAGGTCGCTTTCTCCAGCGCTCCAACGGCTCCAGGAAAACTCTTCTCTGGCGTCCCCCATGCCATGCAAATCTGCCTCACTGTCCTCGACTGAGCTGCACGGGGAAACCCAAACTGCTTGGCATTCCTTCTAGGCACTCATACCTGAAGACCCCATACCTGCAGGAGAAAGCCTGCTTGCCTTCCCACTGCTACTAGAGCAGAGCTCTGCCTGTTACACTGCAGGCTCTCTGAAGAGGCTGAGGCCCGATAGCCTCCCAGGTGCATTCCTTGGAAGAGCGAGTTAGCTACAGGCAGAACACCCCGTGAAGAAAAGTGGATTCAGGGAGGGGACCTGTGTGTAGCTAGAGCCTCTTTGGACGAGCTACGAATCACAAGGCGGTAGTCAGCGTGTTGACTGGAAGTGGGGGCCTGAGGACCCTAGCCTTGCCTTCTCATTTTTAAAGCAGCATTCATGCTGCCTTGAAGCTGCCTGAATAAAACCGATTAGGACGGTCTCCTAGTCGCTGGAGTCAGGGCTCGAGGAAGAGAAGCCGTTTTCTATAAATAAACAGGGTGCTTCCAGAGTCCGGGGAAGAGCTCATCCTGTCACGCTCTAGGGCGAAAGGGAAGCTCGATGTGAGTACTTACCTCCAGGTAAGGCCTTCTAATAGCCCTGCAGAGGCGGAAGCTTCGAGCGGTTTCCACGAGGCCTTAGTCGCAGTTCTCCTTTATTTTCACCTTCGTACGCTTTTCAAGACGCGTAAGGCCCTCGCGGGGCGCCCTGTTCCCGACAAAGAAACTGAGTACCGGCAGGCTCCCCCGGCCTGCAAAGAAAGTGCCCGGGCCGAAAGCCCTTCCCGCTCACTCTGTGTTTGCCGAGTGCAGGGCAACACACGGCACTCCTCCGGGCGAGAGGTCGCTTTCCCCAGCGCTCCAACATCTCCAGGAAAACTCTTCTCTGGCGTCCCCCATGCCATGCATATCTGCCTCACTGTTCTCGACTGAGCTGCACGGGGAAACCCAAACAGCTTGGCATTCGTTCTAGGCACTCATACCTGAAGACCCCATCTCTGCAGGAGAAAGCCGGCTTGCCTTCCCACTGCCACAAGAGCAGAGCTCTGCCTGTTACACTGCAGGCTCTCCGAAGAGGCTGAGGCCCGATAGCCTCCCTGGTGCATTCCTTGGATGAGCGAGTTAGCTACAGGCAGAACACCCCGTGAAGAAAAGTGGATTCAGGGAGGGGACCTGTGTGTAGCTAGAGCCTCTTTGGACGAGCTACGAATCACAAGGCGGTAGTCAGCGTGTTGACTGGAAGTGGGGGCCTGAGGAGCCAAGCCTTGCCTTCTCATTTTTATAGCACCATTCATGCTGCCTTGAAGCTACCTGCATAAAACCGTTTGGGATGGGCCCCTAGTCGCTGGAGTCAGGGCTCGTGGAAGAGAAGCCGTTTTCTATAAATAAACTGGGTGTTCCAGAGTCCCGGGAAGAGCTCTTCCTGCCACGCTCTAGGGCGAACGGGAAGCTCGATGTGAGTACTTACCTCTATGTAAGGCCTTCTAATAGCCCTGCTGAGGAAGAAGCTTCAAGCGGTTTCCACGAGGCCTTAGTCGCAGTTCTGCTTTATTTTCACCTTCGGACGCTTTTCAAGACGCGTAAGGCCCAGGCAGGGTGCCGTGTTCCCGACAAGGACCCTGAGTACCGGCAGGCTCCCCCGGCCTGCAAAGAGAGTGCCCGGGCCGAAAGCCCTTCCCGCTCACTCTGTGTTTGCCGAGTGCAGGGCAACACACGGCACTCCTCCGGGCGAGAGATCGCTTTCCCCAGCGCTCCAACGTCTCCAGGAAAACTCTTCTCTGGCGTCCCCCATGCCATGCAAATCTGCCTCACTGTTCTCGACTGAGCTGCACGGGGAAACCCAAACAGCTTGGCATTCCTTCTAGGCACTCATACCTGAAGACCCCATACCTGCAGGAGAAAGCCGGCTTGCCTTCCCACTGCCACAAGAGCAGAGCTCTGCCTGTTACACTGCAGGCTCTCCGAAGAGGCTGAGGCCCGATAGCCTCCCTGGTGCATTCCTTGGATGAGCGAGTTAGCTACAGGCAGAACACCCCGTGAAGAAAAGTGGATTCAGGGAGGGGACCTGTGTGTAGCTAGAGCCTCTTTGGACGAGCTACGAATCACAAGGCGGTAGTCAGCGTGTTGACTGGAAGTGGGGGCCTGAGGAGGCAAGCCTTGCCTTCTCATTTTTATAGCACCATTCATGCTGCCTTGAAGCTACCTGCATAAAACCGTTTGGGATGGGCCCCTAGTCGCTGGAGTCAGGGCTCGTGGAAGAGAAGCCGTTTTCTATAAATAAACTGGGTGCTTCCAGAGTCCCGGGAAGAGCTCTTCCTGCCACGCTCTAGGGCGAACGGGAAGCTCGATGTGAGTACTTACCTCTATGTAAGGCCTTCTAATAGCCCTGCTGAGGAAGAAGCTTCAAGCGGTTTCCACGAGGCCTTAGTCGCAGTTCTGCTTTATTTTCACCTTCGGACGCTTTTCAAGACGCGTAAGGCCCAGGCAGGGTGCCGTGTTCCCGACAAGGACCCTGAGTACCGGCAGGCTCCCCCGGCCTGCAAAGAGAGTGCCCGGGCCGAAAGCCCTTCCCGCTCACTCTGTGTTTGTCCAGTGCAGGGCAACACAAGGCACTCCTCCGGGCGAGAGGTCGCTTTCTCCAGCGCTCCAACGGCTCCAAGAAAACTCTTCTCTGGCGTCCCCCATGCCATGCAAATCTGCCTCACTGTCCTCGACTGAGCTGCACGGGGAAACCCAAACTGCTTGGCATTCCTTCTAGGCACTCATACCTGAAGACCCCATACCTGCAGGAGAAAGCCTGCTTGCCTTCCCACTGCTACTAGAGCAGAGCTCTGCCTGTTACACTGCAGGCTCTCTGAAGAGGCTGAGGCCCGATAGCCTCCCAGGTGCATTCCTTGGAAGAGCGAGTTAGCTACAGGCAGAACACCCCGTGAAGAAAAGTGGATTCAGGGAGGGGACCTGTGTGTAGCTAGAGCCTCTTTGGACGAGCTACGAATCACAAGGCGGTAGTCAGCGTGTTGACTGGAAGTGGGGGCCTGAGGACCCTAGCCTTGCCTTCTCATTTTTATTTTTATTTTTTATTTTTTATTTTTTTTGCCTTCTCATTTTTAAAGCAGCATTCATGCTGCCTTGAAGCTGCCTGAATAAAACCGATTAGGACGGTCTCCTAGTCGCTGGAGTCAGGGCTCGAGGAAGAGAAGCCGTTTTCTATAAATAAACAGGGTGCTTCCAGAGTCCGGGGAAGAGCTCATCCTGTCACGCTCTAGGGCGAAAGGGAAGCTCGATGTGAGTACTTACCTCCAGGTAAGGCCTTCTAATAGCCCTGCAGAGGCGGAAGCTTCGAGCGGTTTCCACGAGGCCTTAGTCGCAGTTCTCCTTTATTTTCACCTTCGTACGCTTTTCAAGACGCGTAAGGCCCTCGCGGGGCGCCCTGTTCCCGACAAAGAAACTGAGTACCGGCAGGCTCCCCCGGCCTGCAAAGAAAGTGCCCGGGCCGAAAGCCCTTCCCGCTCACTCTGTGTTTGCCGAGTGCAGGGCAACACACGGCACTCCTCCGGGCGAGAGGTCGCTTTCCCCAGCGCTCCAACATCTCCAGGAAAACTCTTCTCTGGCGTCCCCCATGCCATGCATATCTGCCTCACTGTTCTCGACTGAGCTGCACGGGGAAACCCAAACAGCTTGGCATTCGTTCTAGGCACTCATACCTGAAGACCCCATCTCTGCAGGAGAAAGCCGGCTTGCCTTCCCACTGCCACAAGAGCAGAGCTCTGCCTGTTACACTGCAGGCTCTCCGAAGAGGCTGAGGCCCGATAGCCTCCCTGGTGCATTCCTTGGATGAGCGAGTTAGCTACAGGCAGAACACCCCGTGAAGAAAAGTGGATTCAGGGAGGGGACCTGTGTGTAGCTAGAGCCTCTTTGGACGAGCTACGAATCACAAGGCGGTAGTCAGCGTGTTGACTGGAAGTGGGGGCCTGAGGACCCTAGCCTTGCCTTCTCATTTTTAAAGCACCATTCATGCTGCCTTGAAGCTGCCTGCATAAAACCGATTAGGACGGGCCCCTATTCGCTGGAGTCAGGGCTCGAGGAAGAGAAGCCGTTTTCTATAAATAAACAGGGTGCTTCCAGAGTCCCGGGAAGACCTCATCCTGTCACGCTCTAGGGCGAAAGGGAAGCTCGATGTGAGTACTTACATCCAAGTAAGGCCTTCTAATAGCCTTGCTGAGGCGGAAGCTTCGAGCGGTTTCCACGAGGCCTTAGACGCAGTTCTGCTTTATTTTCACCTTCGTACGCTTTTCAAGACGCGTAAGGCACAGGCAGGGTGCCCTGTTCCCGACAAGGACACTGAGTACCGCCAGGCTCCCCCGGCCTGCAAAGAAAGTGCCCGGGCCGAAAGCCCTTCCCGCTCACTCTGTGTTTGCCGAGTGCAGGGCAACACACGGCACTCCTCCGGGCGAGAGGTCGCTTTCCCCAGCGCTCCAACGTCTCCAGGAAAACTCTTCTCTGGCGTCCCCCATGCCAGGCAAATCTGCTTCACTGTCCTCGACTGAGCTGCACGGGGAAACCCAAACTGCTTGGCATTCCTTCTAGGCACTCATACCTGAAGACCCCATACCTGCAGGAGAAAGCCGGCTTGCCTTCCCACTGCTACTAGAGCAGAGCTCTGCCTGTTACACTGCAGGCTCTCTGAAGAGGCTGAGGCCCGATAGCCTCCCTGGTGCATTCCTTGGATGAGCGAGTTAGCTACAGGCAGAACACCCCGTGAAGAAAAGTGGATTCAGGGAGGGGACCTGTGTGTAGCTAGAGCCTCTTTGGACGAGCTACGGATCACAAGGCGGTATTCAGCGTGTTGACTAGAAGTGGGGGCCTGAGGACCCAAGCCTTGCCTTGTCATTTTTAAAGCACCATTCATGCTGCCTTGAAGCTGCCTGAATAAAACCGATTAGGACGGTCTCCTAGTCGCTGGAGTCAGGGCTCGAGGAAGAGAAGCCGTTTTCTATAAATAAACTCGGTGCTTCCAGAGTCCCGGCAAGAGCTCTTCCTGTCACGCTCTAGGGCGAAAGGGAAGCTCGATGTGAGTACTTACCTCCAGGTAAGGCCTTCTAATAGCCCTGCAGAGGCGGAAGCTTCGAGCGGTTTCCACGAGGCCTTAGTCGCAGTTCTGCTTTATTTTCACCTTCGGACGCTTTTCAAGACGCGTAAGGCCCTCGCGGGGCGCCCTGTTCCCGACAAGGACCCTGAGTACCGGCAGGCTCCCCCGGCCTGCAAAGAAAGTGCCCGGGCCGAAAGCCCTTCCCGCTCACTCTGTGTTTGCCGAGTGCAGGGCAACACACGGCACTCCTCCGGGCGAGAGGTCGCTTTCCCCAGCGCTCCAACGTCTCCAGGAAAACTCTTCTCTTGCGTCCCCCATGCCAGGCAAATCTGCTTCACTGTCCTCGAATGAGCTGCACGGGGAAACCCAAACTGCTTGGCATTCCTTCTAGGCACTCATACCTGAAGACCCCATAGCTGCAGGAGAAAGCCGGCTTGCCTTCCCACTGCCACTAGAGCAGAGCTCTGCCTGTTACATTGCAGGCTCTCCGAAGAGGCTGAGGCCCGATAGGCTCCCTGGTGCATTCCTTGGATGAGCCAGTTAGCAACAGGCAGAACACCCCGTGAAGAAAAGTGGATTCAGGGAGGGGACCTGTGTGTAGCTAGAGCCTCTTTGGACGAGCTACGAATCACAAGGCGGTAGTCAGCGTGTTGACTGGAAGTGGGGGCCTGAGTACCCAAGGCTTGCCTTCTCATTTTTATAGCACCATTCATGCTGCCTTGAAGCTACCTGCATAAAACCGTTTGGGATGGGCCCCTAGTCGCTGGAGTCAGGGCTCGTGGTAGAGAAGCCGTTTTCTATAAATAAACTGGGTGCTTCCAGAGTCCCGGGAAGAGCTCTTCCTGCCACGCTCTAGGGCGAAAGGGAAGCTCGATGTGAGTACTTACCTCTATGTAAGGCCTTCTAATAGCCCTGCTGAGGAAGAAGCTTCAAGCGGTTTCCACGAGGCCTTAGTCGCAGTTCTGCTTTATTTTCACCTTCGGACGCTTTTCAAGACGCGTAAGGCCCAGGCAGGGTGCCCTGTTCCCGACAAGGACACTGAGTACCGGCAGGCTCCCCCGGCCTGCAAAGAAAGTGCCCGGGCCGAAAGCCCTTCCGCTCACTCTGTGTTTGTCGAGTGCAGGGCAACACAAGGCACTCCTCCGGGCGAGAGGTCGCTTTCTCCAGCGCTCCAACGGCTCCAGGAAAACTCTTCTCTGGCGTCCCCCATGCCATGCAAATCTGCCTCACTGTCCTCGACTGAGCTGCACGGGGAAACCCAAACTGCTTGGCATTCCTTCTAGGCACTCATACCTGAAGACCCCATACCTGCAGGAGAAAGCCTGCTTGCCTTCCCACTGCTACTAGAGCAGAGCTCTGCCTGTTACACTGCAGGCTCTCTGAAGAGGCTGAGGCCCGATAGCCTCCCAGGTGCATTCCTTGGAAGAGCGAGTTAGCTACAGGCAGAACACCCCGTGAAGAAAAGTGGATTCAGGGAGGGGACCTGTGTGTAGCTAGAGCCTCTTTGGACGAGCTACGAATCACAAGGCGGTAGTCAGCGTGTTGACTGGAAGTGGGGGCCTGAGGACCCTAGCCTTGCCTTCTCATTTTTAAAGCAGCATTCATGCTGCCTTGAAGCTGCCTGAATAAAACCGATTAGGACGGTCTCCTAGTCGCTGGAGTCAGGGCTCGAGGAAGAGAAGCCGTTTTCTATAAATAAACAGGGTGCTTCCAGAGTCCGGGGAAGAGCTCATCCTGTCACGCTCTAGGGCGAAAGGGAAGCTCGATGTGAGTACTTACCTCCAGGTAAGGCCTTCTAATAGCCCTGCAGAGGCGGAAGCTTCGAGCGGTTTCCACGAGGCCTTAGTCGCAGTTCTCCTTTATTTTCACCTTCGTACGCTTTTCAAGACGCGTAAGGCCCTCGCGGGGCGCCCTGTTCCCGACAAAGAAACTGAGTACCGGCAGGCTCCCCCGGCCTGCAAAGAAAGTGCCCGGGCCGAAAGCCCTTCCCGCTCATTCTGTGTTTGCCGAGTGCAGGGCAACACACGGCACTCCTCCGGGCGAGAGGTCGCTTTCCCCAGCGCTCCAACATCTCCAGGAAAACTCTTCTCTGGCGTCCCCCATGCCATGCATATCTGCCTCACTGTTCTCGACTGAGCTGCACGGGGAAACCCAAACAGCTTGGCATTCGTTCTAGGCACTCATACCTGAAGACCCCATCTCTGCAGGAGAAAGCCGGCTTGCCTTCCCACTGCCACAAGAGCAGAGCTCTGCCTGTTACATTGCAGGCTCTCCGAAGAGGCTGAGGCCCGATAGCCTCCCTGGTGCATTCCTTGGATGAGCGAGTTAGCTACAGGCAGAACACCCCGTGAAGAAAAGTGGATTCAGGGAGGGGACCTGTGTGTAGCTAGAGCCTCTTTGGACGAGCTACGAATCACAAGGCGGTAGTCAGCGTGTTGACTGGAAGTGGGGGCCTGAGGAGCCAAGCCTTGCCTTCTCATTTTTATAGCACCATTCATGCTGCCTTGAAGCTACCTGCATAAAACCGTTTGGGATGGGCCCCTAGTCGCTGGAGTCAGGGCTCGTGGAAGAGAAGCCGTTTTCTATAAATAAACTGGGTGCTTCCAGAGTCCCGGGAAGAGCTCTTCCTGCCACGCTCTAGGGCGAACGGGAAGCTCGATGTGAGTACTTACCTCTATGTAAGGCCTTCTAATAGCCCTGCTGAGGAAGAAGCTTCAAGCGGTTTCCACGAGGCCTTAGTCGCAGTTCTGCTTTATTTTCACCTTCGGACGCTTTTCAAGACGCGTAAGGCCCAGGCAGGGTGCCGTGTTCCCGACAAGGACCCTGAGTACCGGCAGGCTCCCCCGGCCTGCAAAGAGAGTGCCCGGGCCGAAAGCCCTTCCCGCTCACTCTGTGTTTGCCGAGTGCAGGGCAACACACGGCACTCCTCCGGGCGAGAGATCGCTTTCCCCAGCGCTCCAACGTCTCCAGGAAAACTCTTCTCTGGCGTCCCCCATGCCATGCAAATCTGCCTCACTGTCCTCGACTGAGCTGCACGGGGAAACCCAAACTGCTTGGCATTCCTTCTAGGCACTCATACCTGAAGACCCATACTTGCAGGAGAAAGCCGGCTTGCCTTCCCACTGCCACTAGAGCAGAGCTCTGCCTTTTACACTGCAGGCTCTCCGAAGAGGCTGAGGCCCGATAGCCTCCCTGGTGCATTCCTTGCATGAGCGAGTTAGCTACAGGCAGAACACCCCGTGAAGAAAAGTGGATTCAGGGAGGGGACCTGTGTGTAGCTAGAGCCTCTTTGGACGAGCTACGAATCACAAGGCGGTAGTCAGCGTGTTGACTGGAAGTGGGGGCCTGAGGACCCTAGCCTTGCCTTCTCATTTTTAAAGCACCATTCATGCTGCCTTGAAGCTGCCTGCATAAAACCGATTAGGACAAGCCCCTATTCGCTGGAGTCAGGGCTCGAGGAAGAGAAGCCGTTTTCTATAAATAAACAGGGTGCTTCCAGAGTCCCGGGAAGACCTCATCCTGTCACGCTCTAGGGCGAAAGGGAAGCTCGATGTGAGTACTTACATCCAAGTAAGGCCTTCTAATAGCCTTGCTGAGGCGGAAGCTTCGAGCGGTTTCCACGAGGCCTTAGACGCAGTTCTGCTTTATTTTCACCTTCGTACGCTTTTCAAGACGCGTAAGGCACAGGCAGGGTGCCCTGTTCCCGACAAGGACACTGAGTACCGCCAGGCTCCCCCGGCCTGCAAAGAAAGTGCCCGGGCCGAAAGCCCTTCCCGCTCACTCTGTGTTTGCCGAGTGCAGGGCAACACACGGCACTCCTCCGGGCGAGAGGTCGCTTTCCCCAGCGCTCCAACGTCTCCAGGAAAACTCTTCTCTGGCGTCCCCCATGCCAGGCAAATCTGCTTCACTGTCCTCGACTGAGCTGCACGGGGAAACCCAAACTGCTTGGCATTCCTTCTAGGCACTCATACCTGAAGACCCCATACCTGCAGGAGAAAGCCGGCTTGCCTTCCCACTGCTACTAGAGCAGAGCTCTGCCTGTTACACTGCAGGCTCTCTGAAGAGGCTGAGGCCCGATAGCCTCCCTGGTGCATTCCTTGGATGAGCGAGTTAGCTACAGGCAGAACACCCCGTGAAGAAAAGTGGATTAAGGGAGGGGACCTGTGTGTAGCTAGAGCCTCTTTGGACGAGCTACGGATCACAAGGCGGTATTCAGCGTGTTGACTAGAAGTGGGGGCCTGAGGACCCAAGCCTTGCCTTGTCATTTTTAAAGCACCATTCATGCTGCCTTGAAGCTGCCTGAATAAAACCGATTAGGACGGTCTCCTAGTCGCTGGAGTCAGGGCTCGAGGAAGAGAAGCCGTTTTCTATAAATAAACAGGGTGCTTCCAGAGTCCCGGGAAGAGCTCATCCTGTCACGCTCTAGGGCGAAAGGGAAGCTCGATGTGAGTACTTACCTCCAGGTAAGGCCTTCTAATAGCCCTGCAGAGGCGGAAGCTTCGAGCGGTTTCCACGAGGCCTTAGTCGCAGTTCTGCTTTATTTTCACCTTCGGACGCTTTTCAAGACGCGTAAGGCCCTCGCGGGGCGCCCTGTTCCCGACAAGGACCCTGAGTACCGGCAGGCTCCCCCGGCCTGCAAAGAAAGTGCCCGGGCCGAAAGCCCTTCCCGCTCACTCTGTGTTTGCCGAGTGCAGGGCAACACACGGCACTCCTCCGGGCGAGAGGTCGCTTTCCCCAGCGCTCCAACGTCTCCAGGAAAACTCTTCTCTTGCGTCCCCCATGCCAGGCAAATCTGCTTCACTGTCCTCGAATGAGCTGCACGGGGAAACCCAAACTGCTTGGCATTCCTTCTAGGCACTCATACCTGAAGACCCCATAGCTGCAGGAGAAAGCCGGCTTGCCTTCCCACTGCCACTAGAGCAGAGCTCTGCCTGTTACATTGCAGGCTCTCCGAAGAGGCTGAGGCCCGATAGGCTCCCTGGTGCATTCCTTGGATGAGCCAGTTAGCAACAGGCAGAACACCCCGTGAAGAAAAGTGGATTCAGGGAGGGGACCTGTGTGTAGCTAGAGCCTCTTTGGACGAGCTACGAATCACAAGGCGGTAGTCAGCGTGTTGACTGGAAGTGGGGGCCTGAGTACCCAAGGCTTGCCTTCTCATTTTTATAGCACCATTCATGCTGCCTTGAAGCTACCTGCATAAAACCGTTTGGGATGGGCCCCTAGTCGCTGGAGTCAGGGCTCGTGGTAGAGAAGCCGTTTTCTATAAATAAACTGGGTGCTTCCAGAGTCCCGGGAAGAGCTCTTCCTGCCACGCTCTAGGGCGAAAGGGAAGCTCGATGTGAGTACTTACCTCTATGTAAGGCCTTCTAATAGCCCTGCTGAGGAAGAAGCTTCAAGCGGTTTCCACGAGGCCTTAGTCGCAGTTCTGCTTTATTTTCACCTTCGGACGCTTTTCAAGACGCGTAAGGCACAGGCAGGGTGCCCTGTTCCCGACAAGGACACTGAGTACCGGCAGGCTCCCCCGGCCTGCAAAGAAAGTGCCCGGGCCGAAAGCCCTTCCCGCTCACTCTGTGTTTGTCGAGTGCAGGGCAACACAAGGCACTCCTCCGGGCGAGAGGTCGCTTTCTCCAGCGCTCCAACGGCTCCAGGAAAACTCTTCTCTGGCGTCCCCGATGCCATGCAAATCTGCCTCACTGTCCTCGACTGAGCTGCACGGGGAAACCCAAACTGCTTGGCATTCCTTCTAGGCACTCATACCTGAAGACCCCATACCTGCAGGAGAAAGCCTGCTTGCCTTCCCACTGCTACTAGAGCAGAGCTCTGCCTGTTACACTGCAGGCTCTCTGAAGAGGCTGAGGCCCGATAGCCTCCCAGGTGCATTCCTTGGAAGAGCGAGTTAGCTACAGGCAGAACACCCCGTGAAGAAAAGTGGATTCAGGGAGGGGACCTGTGTGTAGCTAGAGCCTCTTTGGACGAGCTACGAATCACAAGGCGGTAGTCAGCGTGTTGACTGGAAGTGGGGGCCTGAGGACCCTAGCCTTGCCTTCTCATTTTTAAAGCAGCATTCATGCTGCCTTGAAGCTGCCTGAATAAAACCGATTAGGACGGTCTCCTAGTCGCTGGAGTCAGGGCTCGAGGAAGAGAAGCCGTTTTCTATAAATAAACAGGGTGCTTCCAGAGTCCGGGGAAGAGCTCATCCTGTCACGCTCTAGGGCGAAAGGGAAGCTCGATGTGAGTACTTACCTCCAGGTAAGGCCTTCTAATAGCCCTGCAGAGGCGGAAGCTTCGAGCGGTTTCCACGAGGCCTTAGTCGCAGTTCTCCTTTATTTTCACCTTCGTACGCTTTTCAAGACGCGTAAGGCCCTCGCGGGGCGCCCTGTTCCCGACAAAGAAACTGAGTACCGGCAGGCTCCCCCGGCCTGCAAAGAAAGTGCCCGGGCCGAAAGCCCTTCCCGCTCACTCTGTGTTTGCCGAGTGCAGGGCAACACACGGCACTCCTCCGGGCGAGAGGTCGCTTTCCCCAGCGCTCCAACATCTCCAGGAAAACTCTTCTCTGGCGTCCCCCATGCCATGCATATCTGCCTCACTGTTCTCGACTGAGCTGCACGGGGAAACCCAAACAGCTTGGCATTCGTTCTAGGCACTCATACCTGAAGACCCCATCTCTGCAGGAGAAAGCCGGCTTGCCTTCCCACTGCCACAAGAGCAGAGCTCTGCCTGTTACACTGCAGGCTCTCCGAAGAGGCTGAGGCCCGATAGCCTCCCTGGTGCATTCCTTGGATGAGCGAGTTAGCTACAGGCAGAACACCCCGTGAAGAAAAGTGGATTCAGGGAGGGGACCTGTGTGTAGCTAGAGCCTCTTTGGACGAGCTACGAATCACAAGGCGGTAGTCAGCGTGTTGACTGGAAGTGGGGGCCTGAGGACCCTAGCCTTGCCTTCTCATTTTTAAAGCAGCATTCATGCTGCCTTGAAGCTGCCTGAATAAAACCGATTAGGACGGTCTCCTAGTCGCTGGAGTCAGGGCTCGAGGAAGAGAAGCCGTTTTCTATAAATAAACAGGGTGCTTCCAGAGTCCGGGGAAGAGCTCATCCTGTCACGCTCTAGGGCGAAAGGGAAGCTCGATGTGAGTACTTACCTCCAGGTAAGGCCTTCTAATAGCCCTGCAGAGGCGGAAGCTTCGAGCGGTTTCCACGAGGCCTTAGTCGCAGTTCTCCTTTATTTTCACCTTCGTACGCTTTTCAAGACGCGTAAGGCCCTCGCGGGGCGCCCTGTTCCCGACAAAGAAACTGAGTACCGGCAGGCTCCCCCGGCCTGCAAAGAAAGTGCCCGGGCCGAAAGCCCTTCCCGCTCATTCTGTGTTTGCCGAGTGCAGGGCAACACACGGCACTCCTCCGGGCGAGAGGTCGCTTTCCCCAGCGCTCCAACATCTCCAGGAAAACTCTTCTCTGGCGTCCCCCATGCCATGCATATCTGCCTCACTGTTCTCGACTGAGCTGCACGGGGAAACCCAAACAGCTTGGCATTCGTTCTAGGCACTCATACCTGAAGACCCCATCTCTGCAGGAGAAAGCCGGCTTGCCTTCCCACTGCCACAAGAGCAGAGCTCTGCCTGTTACACTGCAGGCTCTCCGAAGAGGCTGAGGCCCGATAGCCTCCCTGGTGCATTCCTTGGATGAGCGAGTTAGCTACAGGCAGAACACCCCGTGAAGAAAAGTGGATTCAGGGAGGGGACCTGTGTGTAGCTAGAGCCTCTTTGGACGAGCTACGAATCACAAGGCGGTAGTCAGCGTGTTGACTGGAAGTGGGGGCCTGAGGAGCCAAGCCTTGCCTTCTCATTTTTATAGCACCATTCATGCTGCCTTGAAGCTACCTGCATAAAACCGTTTGGGATGGGCCCCTAGTCGCTGGAGTCAGGGCTCGTGGAAGAGAAGCCGTTTTCTATAAATAAACTGGGTGCTTCCAGAGTCCCGGGAAGAGCTCTTCCTGCCACGCTCTAGGGCGAACGGGAAGCTCGATGTGAGTACTTACCTCTATGTAAGGCCTTCTAATAGCCCTGCTGAGGAAGAAGCTTCAAGCGGTTTCCACGAGGCCTTAGTCGCAGTTCTGCTTTATTTTCACCTTCGGACGCTTTTCAAGACGCGTAAGGCCCAGGCAGGGTGCCGTGTTCCCGACAAGGACCCTGAGTACCGGCAGGCTCCCCCGGCCTGCAAAGAGAGTGCCCGGGCCGAAAGCCCTTCCCGCTCACTCTGTGTTTGCCGAGTGCAGGGCAACACACGGCACTCCTCCGGGCGAGAGATCGCTTTCCCCAGCGCTCCAACGTCTCCAGGAAAACTCTTCTCTGGCGTCCCCCATGCCATGCAAATCTGCCTCACTGTCCTCGACTGAGCTGCACGGGGAAACCCAAACTGCTTGGCATTCCTTCTAGGCACTCATACCTGAAGACCCATACTTGCAGGAGAAAGCCGGCTTGCCTTCCCACTGCCACTAGAGCAGAGCTCTGCCTTTTACACTGCAGGCTCTCCGAAGAGGCTGAGGCCCGATAGCCTCCCTGGTGCATTCCTTGCATGAGCGAGTTAGCTACAGGCAGAACACCCCGTGAAGAAAAGTGGATTCAGGGAGGGGACCTGTGTGTAGCTAGAGCCTCTTTGGACGAGCTACGAATCACAAGGCGGTAGTCAGCGTGTTGACTGGAAGTGGGGGCCTGAGGACCCTAGCCTTGCCTTCTCATTTTTAAAGCACCATTCATGCTGCCTTGAAGCTGCCTGCATAAAACCGATTAGGACAAGCCCCTATTCGCTGGAGTCAGGGCTCGAGGAAGAGAAGCCGTTTTCTATAAATAAACAGGGTGCTTCCAGAGTCCCGGGAAGACCTCATCCTGTCACGCTCTAGGGCGAAAGGGAAGCTCGATGTGAGTACTTACCTCCAAGTAAGGCCTTCTAATAGCCTTGCTGAGGCGGAAGCTTCGAGCGGTTTCCACGAGGCCTTAGACGCAGTTCTGCTTTATTTTCACCTTCGTACGCTTTTCAAGACGCGTAAGGCACAGGCAGGGTGCCCTGTTCCCGACAAGGACACTGAGTACCGCCAGGCTCCCCCGGCCTGCAAAGAAAGTGCCCGGGCCGAAAGCCCTTCCCGCTCACTCTGTGTTTGCCGAGTGCAGGGCAACACACGGCACTCCTCCGGGCGAGAGGTCGCTTTCCCCAGCGCTCCAACGTCTCTAGGAAAACTCTTCTCTGGCGTCCCCCATGCCAGGCAAATCTGCTTCACTGTCCTCGAATGAGCTGCACGGGGAAACCCAAACTGCTTGGCATTCCTTCTAGGCACTCATACCTGAAGACCCCATACCTGCAGGAGAAAGCCGGCTTGCCTTCCCACTGCTACTAGAGCAGAGCTCTGCCTGTTACACTGCAGGCTCTCCGAAGAGGCTGAGGCCCGATAGCCTCCCTGGTGCATTCCTTGGATGAGCGAGTTAGCTACAGGCAGAACACCCCGTGAAGAAAAGTGGATTCAGGGAGGGGACCTGTGTGTAGCTAGAGCCTCTTTGGACGAGCTACGGATCACAAGGCGGTATTCAGCGTGTTGACTAGAAGTGGGGGCCTGAGGACCCAAGCCTTGCCTTCTCATTTTTAAAGCACCATTCATGCTGCCTTGAAGCTGCCTGAATAAAACCGATTAGGACGGTCTCCTAGTCGCTGGAGTCAGGGCTCGAGGAAGAGAAGCCGTTTTCTATAAATAAACTCGGTGCTTCCAGAGTCCCGGCAAGAGCTCTTCCTGTCACGCTCTAGGGCGAAAGGGAAGCTCGATGTGAGTACTTACCTCCAGGTAAGGCCTTCTAATAGCCCTGCAGAGGCGGAAGCTTCGAGCGGTTTCCACGAGGCCTTAGTCGCAGTTCTGCTTTATTTTCACCTTCGGACGCTTTTCAAGACGCGTAAGGCCCTCGCGGGGCGCCCTGTTCCCGACAAGGACCCTGAGTACCGGCAGGCTCCCCCGGCCTGCAAAGAAAGTGCCCGGGCCGAAAGCCCTTCCCGCTCACTCTGTGTTTGCCGAGTGCAGGGCAACACACGGCACTCCTCCGGGCGAGAGGTCGCTTTCCCCAGCGCTCCAACGTCTCCAGGAAAACTCTTCTCTGGCGTCCCCCATGCCATGCAAATCTGCCTCACTGTCCTCGACTGAGCTGCACGGGGAAACCCAAACTGCTTGGCATTCCTTCTAGGCACTCATACCTGAAGACCCATACTTGCAGGAGAAAGCCGGCTTGCCTTCCCACTGCCACTAGAGCAGAGCTCTGCCTTTTACACTGCAGGCTCTCCGAAGAGGCTGAGGCCCGATAGCCTCCCTGGTGCATTCCTTGCATGAGCGAGTTAGCTACAGGCAGAACACCCCGTGAAGAAAAGTGGATTCAGGGAGGGGACCTGTGTGTAGCTAGAGCCTCTTTGGACGAGCTACGAATCACAAGGCGGTAGTCAGCGTGTTGACTGGAAGTGGGGGCCTGAGGACCCTAGCCTTGCCTTCTCATTTTTAAAGCACCATTCATGCTGCCTTGAAGCTGCCTGCATAAAACCGATTAGGACAAGCCCCTATTCGCTGGAGTCAGGGCTCGAGGAAGAGAAGCCGTTTTCTATAAATAAACAGGGTGCTTCCAGAGTCCCGGGAAGACCTCATCCTGTCACGCTCTAGGGCGAAAGGGAAGCTCGATGTGAGTACTTACATCCAAGTAAGGCCTTCTAATAGCCTTGCTGAGGCGGAAGCTTCGAGCGGTTTCCACGAGGCCTTAGACGCAGTTCTGCTTTATTTTCACCTTCGTACGCTTTTCAAGACGCGTAAGGCACAGGCAGGGTGCCCTGTTCCCGACAAGGACACTGAGTACCGCCAGGCTCCCCCGGCCTGCAAAGAAAGTGCCCGGGCCGAAAGCCCTTCCCGCTCACTCTGTGTTTGCCGAGTGCAGGGCAACACACGGCACTCCTCCGGGCGAGAGGTCGCTTTCCCCAGCGCTCCAACGTCTCCAGGAAAACTCTTCTCTGGCGTCCCCCATGCCAGGCAAATCTGCTTCACTGTCCTCGACTGAGCTGCACGGGGAAACCCAAACTGCTTGGCATTCCTTCTAGGCACTCATACCTGAAGACCCCATACCTGCAGGAGAAAGCCGGCTTGCCTTCCCACTGCTACTAGAGCAGAGCTCTGCCTGTTACACTGCAGGCTCTCTGAAGAGGCTGAGGCCCGATAGCCTCCCTGGTGCATTCCTTGGATGAGCGAGTTAGCTACAGGCAGAACACCCCGTGAAGAAAAGTGGATTCAGGGAGGGGACCTGTGTGTAGCTAGAGCCTCTTTGGACGAGCTACGGATCACAAGGCGGTATTCAGCGTGTTGACTAGAAGTGGGGGCCTGAGGACCCAAGCCTTGCCTTGTCATTTTTAAAGCACCATTCATGCTGCCTTGAAGCTGCCTGAATAAAACCGATTAGGACGGTCTCCTAGTCGCTGGAGTCAGGGCTCGAGGAAGAGAAGCCGTTTTCTATAAATAAACAGGGTGCTTCCAGAGTCCCGGGAAGAGCTCATCCTGTCACGCTCTAGGGCGAAAGGGAAGCTCGATGTGAGTACTTACCTCCAGGTAAGGCCTTCTAATAGCCCTGCAGAGGCGGAAGCTTCGAGCGGTTTCCACGAGGCCTTAGTCGCAGTTCTGCTTTATTTTCACCTTCGGACGCTTTTCAAGACGCGTAAGGCCCTCGCGGGGCGCCCTGTTCCCGACAAGGACCCTGAGTACCGGCAGGCTCCCCCGGCCTGCAAAGAAAGTGCCCGGGCCGAAAGCCCTTCCCGCTCACTCTGTGTTTGCCGAGTGCAGGGCAACACACGGCACTCCTCCGGGCGAGAGGTCGCTTTCCCCAGCGCTCCAACGTCTCCAGGAAAACTCTTCTCTTGCGTCCCCCATGCCAGGCAAATCTGCTTCACTGTCCTCGAATGAGCTGCACGGGGATACCCAAACTGCTTGGCATTCCTTCTAGGCACTCATACCTGAAGACCCCATAGCTGCAGGAGAAAGCCGGCTTGCCTTCCCACTGCCACTAGAGCAGAGCTCTGCCTGTTACATTGCAGGCTCTCCGAAGAGGCTGAGGCCCGATAGGCTCCCTGGTGCATTCCTTGGATGAGCCAGTTAGCAACAGGCAGAACACCCCGTGAAGAAAAGTGGATTCAGGGAGGGGACCTGTGTGTAGCTAGAGCCTCTTTGGACGAGCTACGAATCACAAGGCGGTAGTCAGCGTGTTGACTGGAAGTGGGGGCCTGAGTACCCAAGGCTTGCCTTCTCATTTTTATAGCACCATTCATGCTGCCTTGAAGCTACCTGCATAAAACCGTTTGGGATGGGCCCCTAGTCGCTGGAGTCAGGGCTCGTGGTAGAGAAGCCGTTTTCTATAAATAAACTCGGTGCTTCCAGAGTCCCGGGAAGAGCTCTTCCTGCCACGCTCTAGGGCGAAAGGGAAGCTCGATGTGAGTACTTACCTCTATGTAAGGCCTTCTAATAGCCCTGCTGAGGAAGAAGATTCAAGCGGTTTCCACGAGGCCTTAGTCGCAGTTCTGCTTTATTTTCACCTTCGGACGCTTTTCAAGACGCGTAAGGCACAGGCAGGGTGCCCTGTTCCCGACAAGGACACTGAGTACCGGCAGGCTCCCCCGGCCTGCAAAGAAAGTGCCCGGGCCGAAAGCCCTTCCCGCTCACTCTGTGTTTGTCGAGTGCAGGGCAACACAAGGCACTCCTCCGGGCGAGAGGTCGCTTTCTCCAGCGCTCCAACGGCTCCAGGAAAACTCTTCTCTGGCGTCCCCCATGCCATGCAAATCTGCCTCACTGTCCTCGACTGAGCTGCACGGGGAAACCCAAACTGCTTGGCATTCCTTCTAGGCACTCATACCTGAAGACCCCATACCTGCAGGAGAAAGCCTGCTTGCCTTCCCACTGCTACTAGAGCAGAGCTCTGCCTGTTACACTGCAGGCTCTCTGAAGAGGCTGAGGCCCGATAGCCTCCCAGGTGCATTCCTTGGATGAGCGAGTTAGCTACAGGCAGAACACCCCGTGAAGAAAAGTGGATTCAGGGAGGGGACCTGTGTGTAGCTAGAGCCTCTTTGGACGAGCTACGAATCACAAGGCGGTAGTCAGCGTGTTGACTGGAAGTGGGGGCCTGAGGAGCCAAGCCTTGCCTTCTCATTTTTATAGAACCATTCATGCTGCCTTGAAGCTACCTGCATAAAACCGTTTGGGATGGGCCCCTAGTCGCTGGAGTCAGGGCTCGTGGAAGAGAAGCCGTTTTCTATAAATAAACTGGGTGTTCCAGAGTCCCGGGAAGAGCTCTTCCTGCCACGCTCTAGGGCGAACGGGAAGCTCGATGTGAGTACTTACCTCTATGTAAGGCCTTCTAATAGCCCTGCTGAGGAAGAAGCTTCAAGCGGTTTCCACGAGGCCTTAGTCGCAGTTCTGCTTTATTTTCACCTTCGGACGCTTTTCAAGACGCGTAAGGCCCAGGCAGGGTGCCGTGTTCCCGACAAGGACCCTGAGTACCGGCAGGCTCCCCCGGCCTGCAAAGAGAGTGCCCGGGCCGAAAGCCCTTCCCGCTCACTCTGTGTTTGTCCAGTGCAGGGCAACACAAGGCACTCCTCCGGGCGAGAGGTCGCTTTCTCCAGCGCTCCAACGGCTCCAAGAAAACTCTTCTCTGGCGTCCCCCATGCCATGCAAATCTGCCTCACTGTCCTCGACTGAGCTGCACGGGGAAACCCAAACTGCTTGGCATTCCTTCTAGGCACTCATACCTGAAGACCCCATACCTGCAGGAGAAAGCCTGCTTGCCTTCCCACTGCTACTAGAGCAGAGCTCTGCCTGTTACACTGCAGGCTCTCTGAAGAGGCTGAGGCCCGATAGCCTCCCAGGTGCATTCCTTGGAAGAGCGAGTTAGCTACAGGCAGAACACCCCGTGAAGAAAAGTGGATTCAGGGAGGGGACCTGTGTGTAGCTAGAGCCTCTTTGGACGAGCTACGAATCACAAGGCGGTAGTCAGCGTGTTGACTGGAAGTGGGGGCCTGAGGACCCTAGCCTTGCCTTCTCATTTTTATTTTTATTTTTTATTTTTTATTTTTTTTGCCTTCTCATTTTTAAAGCAGCATTCATGCTGCCTTGAAGCTGCCTGAATAAAACCGATTAGGACGGTCTCCTAGTCGCTGGAGTCAGGGCTCGAGGAAGAGAAGCCGTTTTCTATAAATAAACAGGGTGCTTCCAGAGTCCGGGGAAGAGCTCATCCTGTCACGCTCTAGGGCGAAAGGGAAGCTCGATGTGAGTACTTACCTCCAGGTAAGGCCTTCTAATAGCCCTGCAGAGGCGGAAGCTTCGAGCGGTTTCCACGAGGCCTTAGTCGCAGTTCTCCTTTATTTTCACCTTCGTACGCTTTTCAAGACGCGTAAGGCCCTCGCGGGGCGCCCTGTTCCCGACAAAGAAACTGAGTACCGGCAGGCTCCCCCGGCCTGCAAAGAAAGTGCCCGGGCCGAAAGCCCTTCCCGCTCACTCTGTGTTTGCCGAGTGCAGGGCAACACACGGCACTCCTCCGGGCGAGAGGTCGCTTTCCCCAGCGCTCCAACATCTCCAGGAAAACTCTTCTCTGGCGTCCCCCATGCCATGCATATCTGCCTCACTGTTCTCGACTGAGCTGCACGGGGAAACCCAAACAGCTTGGCATTCGTTCTAGGCACTCATACCTGAAGACCCCATCTCTGCAGGAGAAAGCCGGCTTGCCTTCCCACTGCCACAAGAGCAGAGCTCTGCCTGTTACACTGCAGGCTCTCCGAAGAGGCTGAGGCCCGATAGCCTCCCTGGTGCATTCCTTGGATGAGCGAGTTAGCTACAGGCAGAACACCCCGTGAAGAAAAGTGGATTCAGGGAGGGGACCTGTGTGTAGCTAGAGCCTCTTTGGACGAGCTACGAATCACAAGGCGGTAGTCAGCGTGTTGACTGGAAGTGGGGGCCTGAGGAGCCAAGCCTTGCCTTCTCATTTTTATAGAACCATTCATGCTGCCTTGAAGCTACCTGCATAAAACCGTTTGGGATGGGCCCCTAGTCGCTGGAGTCAGGGCTCGTGTAAGAGAAGCCGTTTTCTATAAATAAACTGGGTGTTCCAGAGTCCCGGGAAGAGCTCTTCCTGCCACGCTCTAGGGCGAACGGGAAGCTCGATGTGAGTACTTACCTCTATGTAAGGCCTTCTAATAGCCCTGCTGAGGAAGAAGCTTCAAGCGGTTTCCACGAGGCCTTAGTCGCAGTTCTGCTTTATTTTCACCTTCGGACGCTTTTCAAGACGCGTAAGGCCCAGGCAGGGTGCCGTGTTCCCGACAAGGACCCTGAGTACCGGCAGGCTCCCCCGGCCTGCAAAGAGAGTGCCCGGGCCGAAAGCCCTTCCCGCTCACTCTGTGTTTGCCGAGTGCAGGGCAACACACGGCACTCCTCCGGGCGAGAGATCGCTTTCCCCAGCGCTCCAACGTCTCCAGGAAAACTCTTCTCTGGCGTCCCCCATGCCATGCAAATCTGCCTCACTGTTCTCGACTGAGCTGCACGGGGAAACCCAAACAGCTTGGCATTCCTTCTAGGCACTCATACCTGAAGACCCCATACCTGCAGGAGAAAGCCGGCTTGCCTTCCCACTGCCACAAGAGCAGAGCTCTGCCTGTTACACTGCAGGCTCTCCGAGGAGGCTGAGGCCCGATAGCCTCCCTGGTGCATTCCTTGGATGAGCGAGTTAGCTACAGGCAGAACACCCCGTGAAGAAAAGTGGATTCAGGGAGGGGACCTGTGTGTAGCTAGAGCCTCTTTGGACGAGCTACGAATCACAAGGCGGTAGTCAGCGTGTTGACTGGAAGTGGGGGCCTGAGGAGCCAAGCCTTGCCTTCTCATTTTTATAGCACCATTCATGCTGCCTTGAAGCTACCTGCATAAAACCGTTTGGGATGGGCCCCTAGTCGCTGGAGTCAGGGCTCGTGGAAGAGAAGCCGTTTTCTATAAATAAACTGGGTGCTTCCAGAGTCCCGGGAAGAGCTCTTCCTGCCACGCTCTAGGGCGAACGGGAAGCTCGATGTGAGTACTTACCTCTATGTAAGGCCTTCTAATAGCCCTGCTGAGGAAGAAGCTTCAAGCGGTTTCCACGAGGCCTTAGTCGCAGTTCTGCTTTATTTTCACCTTCGGACGCTTTTCAAGACGCGTAAGGCCCAGGCAGGGTGCCGTGTTCCCGACAAGGACCCTGAGTACCGGCAGGCTCCCCCGGCCTGCAAAGAGAGTGCCCGGGCCGAAAGCCCTTCCCGCTCACTCTGTGTTTGCCGAGTGCAGGGCAACACACGGCACTCCTCCGGGCGAGAGATCGCTTTCCCCAGCGCTCCAACGTCTCCAGGAAAACTCTTCTCTGGCGTCCCCCATGCCATGCAAATCTGCCTCACTGTCCTCGACTGAGCTGCACGGGGAAACCCAAACTGCTTGGCATTCCTTCTAGGCACTCATACCTGAAGACCCATACTTGCAGGAGAAAGCCGGCTTGCCTTCCCACTGCCACTAGAGCAGAGCTCTGCCTTTTACACTGCAGGCTCTCCGAAGAGGCTGAGGCCCGATAGCCTCCCTGGTGCATTCCTTGCATGAGCGAGTTAGCTACAGGCAGAACACCCCGTGAAGAAAAGTGGATTCAGGGAGGGGACCTGTGTGTAGCTAGAGCCTCTTTGGACGAGCTACGAATCACAAGGCGGTAGTCAGCGTGTTGACTGGAAGTGGGGGCCTGAGGACCCTAGCCTTGCCTTCTCATTTTTAAAGCACCATTCATGCTGCCTTGAAGCTGCCTGCATAAAACCGATTAGGACAAGCCCCTATTCGCTGGAGTCAGGGCTCGAGGAAGAGAAGCCGTTTTCTATAAATAAACAGGGTGCTTCCAGAGTCCCGGGAAGACCTCATCCTGTCACGCTCTAGGGCGAAAGGGAAGCTCGATGTGAGTACTTACCTCCAAGTAAGGCCTTCTAATAGCCTTGCTGAGGCGGAAGCTTCGAGCGGTTTCCACGAGGCCTTAGACGCAGTTCTGCTTTATTTTCACCTTCGTACGCTTTTCAAGACGCGTAAGGCACAGGCAGGGTGCCCTGTTCCCGACAAGGACACTGAGTACCGCCAGGCTCCCCCGGCCTGCAAAGAAAGTGCCCGGGCCGAAAGCCCTTCCCGCTCACTCTGTGTTTGCCGAGTGCAGGGCAACACACGGCACTCCTCCGGGCGAGAGGTCGCTTTCCCCAGCGCTCCAACGTCTCTAGGAAAACTCTTCTCTGGCGTCCCCCATGCCAGGCAAATCTGCTTCACTGTCCTCGAATGAGCTGCACGGGGAAACCCAAACTGCTTGGCATTCCTTCTAGGCACTCATACCTGAAGACCCCATACCTGCAGGAGAAAGCCGGCTTGCCTTCCCACTGCTACTAGAGCAGAGCTCTGCCTGTTACACTGCAGGCTCTCCGAAGAGGCTGAGGCCCGATAGCCTCCCTGGTGCATTCCTTGGATGAGCGAGTTAGCTACAGGCAGAACACCCCGTGAAGAAAAGTGGATTCAGAGAGGGGACCTGTGTGTAGCTAGAGCCTCTTTGGACGAGCTACGGATCACAAGGCGGTATTCAGCGTGTTGACTAGAAGTGGGGGCCTGAGGACCCAAGCCTTGCCTTGTCATTTTTAAAGCACCATTCATGCTGCCTTGAAGCTGCCTGAATAAAACCGATTAGGACGGTCTCCTAGTCGCTGGAGTCAGGGCTCGAGGAAGAGAAGCCGTTTTCTATAAATAAACTCGGTGCTTCCAGAGTCCCGGCAAGAGCTCTTCCTGTCACGCTCTAGGGCGAAAGGGAAGCTCGATGTGAGTACTTACCTCCAGGTAAGGCCTTCTAATAGCCCTGCAGAGGCGGAAGCTTCGAGCGGTTTCCACGAGGCCTTAGTCGCAGTTCTGCTTTATTTTCACCTTCGGACGCTTTTCAAGACGCGTAAGGCCCTCGCGGGGCGCCCTGTTCCCGACAAGGACCCTGAGTACCGGCAGGCTCCCCCGGCCTGCAAAGAAAGTGCCCGGGCCGAAAGCCCTTCCCGCTCACTCTGTGTTTGCCGAGTGCAGGGCAACACACGGCACTCCTCCGGGCGAGAGGTCGCTTTCCCCAGCGCTCCAACGTCTCCAGGAAAACTCTTCTCTGGCGTCCCCCATGCCATGCAAATCTGCCTCACTGTCCTCGACTGAGCTGCACGGGGAAACCCAAACTGCTTGGCATTCCTTCTAGGCACTCATACCTGAAGACCCATACTTGCAGGAGAAAGCCGGCTTGCCTTCCCACTGCCACTAGAGCAGAGCTCTGCCTTTTACACTGCAGGCTCTCCGAAGAGGCTGAGGCCCGATAGCCTCCCTGGTGCATTCCTTGCATGAGCGAGTTAGCTACAGGCATAACACCCCGTGAAGAAAAGTGGATTCAGGGAGGGGACCTGTGTGTAGCTAGAGCCTCTTTGGACGAGCTACGAATCACAAGGCGGTAGTCAGCGTGTTGACTGGAAGTGGGGGCCTGAGGACCCTAGCCTTGCCTTCTCATTTTTAAAGCACCATTCATGCTGCCTTGAAGCTGCCTGCATAAAACCGATTAGGACAAGCCCCTATTCGCTGGAGTCAGGGCTCGAGGAAGAGAAGCCGTTTTCTATAAATAAACAGGGTGCTTCCAGAGTCCCGGGAAGACCTCATCCTGTCACGCTCTAGGGCGAAAGGGAAGCTCGATGTGAGTACTTACATCCAAGTAAGGCCTTCTAATAGCCTTGCTGAGGCGGAAGCTTCGAGCGGTTTCCACGAGGCCTTAGACGCAGTTCTGCTTTATTTTCACCTTCGTACGCTTTTCAAGACGCGTAAGGCACAGGCAGGGTGCCCTGTTCCCGACAAGGACACTGAGTACCGCCAGGCTCCCCCGGCCTGCAAAGAAAGTGCCCGGGCCGAAAGCCCTTCCCGCTCACTCTGTGTTTGCCGAGTGCAGGGCAACACACGGCACTCCTCCGGGCGAGAGGTCGCTTTCCCCAGCGCTCCAACATCTCCAGGAAAACTCTTCTCTGGCGTCCCCCATGCCATGCATATCTGCCTCACTGTTCTCGACTGAGCTGCACGGGGAAACCCAAACAGCTTGGCATTCGTTCTAGGCACTCATACCTGAAGACCCCATCTCTGCAGGAGAAAGCCGGCTTGCCTTCCCACTGCCACAAGAGCAGAGCTCTGCCTGTTACACTGCAGGCTCTCCGAAGAGGCTGAGGCCCGATAGCCTCCCTGGTGCATTCCTTGGATGAGCGAGTTAGCTACAGGCAGAACACCCCGTGAAGAAAAGTGGATTCAGGGAGGGGACCTGTGTGTAGCTAGAGCCTCTTTGGACGAGCTACGAATCACAAGGCGGTAGTCAGCGTGTTGACTGGAAGTGGGGGCCTGAGGAGCCAAGCCTTGCCTTCTCATTTTTATAGCACCATTCATGCTGCCTTGAAGCTACCTGCATAAAACCGTTTGGGATGGGCCCCTAGTCGCTGGAGTCAGGGCTCGTGGAAGAGAAGCCGTTTTCTATAAATAAACTGGGTGTTCCAGAGTCCCGGGAAGAGCTCTTCCTGCCACGCTCTAGGGCGAACGGGAAGCTCGATGTGAGTACTTACCTCTATGTAAGGCCTTCTAATAGCCCTGCTGAGGAAGAAGCTTCAAGCGGTTTCCACGAGGCCTTAGTCGCAGTTCTGCTTTATTTTCACCTTCGGACGCTTTTCAAGACGCGTAAGGCCCAGGCAGGGTGCCGTGTTCCCGACAAGGACCCTGAGTACCGGCAGGCTCCCCCGGCCTGCAAAGAGAGTGCCCGGGCCGAAAGCCCTTCCCGCTCACTCTGTGTTTGCCGAGTGCAGGGCAACACACGGCACTCCTCCGGGCGAGAGATCGCTTTCCCCAGCGCTCCAACGTCTCCAGGAAAACTCTTCTCTGGCGTCCCCCATGCCATGCAAATCTGCCTCACTGTTCTCGACTGAGCTGCACGGGGAAACCCAAACAGCTTGGCATTCCTTCTAGGCACTCATACCTGAAGACCCCATACCTGCAGGAGAAAGCCGGCTTGCCTTCCCACTGCCACAAGAGCAGAGCTCTGCCTGTTACACTGCAGGCTCTCCGAGGAGGCTGAGGCCCGATAGCCTCCCTGGTGCATTCCTTGGATGAGCGAGTTAGCTACAGGCAGAACACCCCGTGAAGAAAAGTGGATTCAGGGAGGGGACCTGTGTGTAGCTAGAGCCTCTTTGGACGAGCTACGAATCACAAGGCGGTAGTCAGCGTGTTGACTGGAAGTGGGGGCCTGAGGAGCCAAGCCTTGCCTTCTCATTTTTATAGCACCATTCATGCTGCCTTGAAGCTACCTGCATAAAACCGTTTGGGATGGGCCCCTAGTCGCTGGAGTCAGGGCTCGTGGAAGAGAAGCCGTTTTCTATAAATAAACTGGGTGCTTCCAGAGTCCCGGGAAGAGCTCTTCCTGCCACGCTCTAGGGCGAACGGGAAGCTCGATGTGAGTACTTACCTCTATGTAAGGCCTTCTAATAGCCCTGCTGAGGAAGAAGCTTCAAGCGGTTTCCACGAGGCCTTAGTCGCAGTTCTGCTTTATTTTCACCTTCGGACGCTTTTCAAGACGCGTAAGGCCCAGGCAGGGTGCCGTGTTCCCGACAAGGACCCTGAGTACCGGCAGGCTCCCCCGGCCTGCAAAGAGAGTGCCCGGGCCGAAAGCCCTTCCCGCTCACTCTGTGTTTGCCGAGTGCAGGGCAACACACGGCACTCCTCCGGGCGAGAGATCGCTTTCCCCAGCGCTCCAACGTCTCCAGGAAAACTCTTCTCTGGCGTCCCCCATGCCATGCAAATCTGCCTCACTGTCCTCGACTGAGCTGCACGGGGAAACCCAAACTGCTTGGCATTCCTTCTAGGCACTCATACCTGAAGACCCATACTTGCAGGAGAAAGCCGGCTTGCCTTCCCACTGCCACTAGAGCAGAGCTCTGCCTTTTACACTGCAGGCTCTCCGAAGAGGCTGAGGCCCGATAGCCTCCCTGGTGCATTCCTTGCATGAGCGAGTTAGCTACAGGCAGAACACCCCGTGAAGAAAAGTGGATTCAGGGAGGGGACCTGTGTGTAGCTAGAGCCTCTTTGGACGAGCTACGAATCACAAGGCGGTAGTCAGCGTGTTGACTGGAAGTGGGGGCCTGAGGACCCTAGCCTTGCCTTCTCATTTTTAAAGCACCATTCATGCTGCCTTGAAGCTGCCTGCATAAAACCGATTAGGACAAGCCCCTATTCGCTGGAGTCAGGGCTCGAGGAAGAGAAGCCGTTTTCTATAAATAAACAGGGTGCTTCCAGAGTCCCGGGAAGACCTCATCCTGTCACGCTCTAGGGCGAAAGGGAAGCTCGATGTGAGTACTTACCTCCAAGTAAGGCCTTCTAATAGCCTTGCTGAGGCGGAAGCTTCGAGCGGTTTCCACGAGGCCTTAGACGCAGTTCTGCTTTATTTTCACCTTCGTACGCTTTTCAAGACGCGTAAGGCACAGGCAGGGTGCCCTGTTCCCGACAAGGACACTGAGTACCGCCAGGCTCCCCCGGCCTGCAAAGAAAGTGCCCGGGCCGAAAGCCCTTCCCGCTCACTCTGTGTTTGCCGAGTGCAGGGCAACACACGGCACTCCTCCGGGCGAGAGGTCGCTTTCCCCAGCGCTCCAACGTCTCTAGGAAAACTCTTCTCTGGCGTCCCCCATGCCAGGCAAATCTGCTTCACTGTCCTCGAATGAGCTGCACGGGGAAACCCAAACTGCTTGGCATTCCTTCTAGGCACTCATACCTGAAGACCCCATACCTGCAGGAGAAAGCCGGCTTGCCTTCCCACTGCTACTAGAGCAGAGCTCTGCCTGTTACACTGCAGGCTCTCCGAAGAGGCTGAGGCCCGATAGCCTCCCTGGTGCATTCCTTGGATGAGCGAGTTAGCTACAGGCAGAACACCCCGTGAAGAAAAGTGGATTCAGAGAGGGGACCTGTGTGTAGCTAGAGCCTCTTTGGACGAGCTACGGATCACAAGGCGGTATTCAGCGTGTTGACTAGAAGTGGGGGCCTGAGGACCCAAGCCTTGCCTTGTCATTTTTAAAGCACCATTCATGCTGCCTTGAAGCTGCCTGAATAAAACCGATTAGGACGGTCTCCTAGTCGCTGGAGTCAGGGCTCGAGGAAGAGAAGCCGTTTTCTATAAATAAACTCGGTGCTTCCAGAGTCCCGGCAAGAGCTCTTCCTGTCACGCTCTAGGGCGAAAGGGAAGCTCGATGTGAGTACTTACCTCCAGGTAAGGCCTTCTAATAGCCCTGCAGAGGCGGAAGCTTCGAGCGGTTTCCACGAGGCCTTAGTCGCAGTTCTGCTTTATTTTCACCTTCGGACGCTTTTCAAGACGCGTAAGGCCCTCGCGGGGCGCCCTGTTCCCGACAAGGACCCTGAGTACCGGCAGGCTCCCCCGGCCTGCAAAGAAAGTGCCCGGGCCGAAAGCCCTTCCCGCTCACTCTGTGTTTGCCGAGTGCAGGGCAACACACGGCACTCCTCCGGGCGAGAGGTCGCTTTCCCCAGCGCTCCAACGTCTCCAGGAAAACTCTTCTCTGGCGTCCCCCATGCCATGCAAATCTGCCTCACTGTCCTCGACTGAGCTGCACGGGGAAACCCAAACTGCTTGGCATTCCTTCTAGGCACTCATACCTGAAGACCCATACTTGCAGGAGAAAGCCGGCTTGCCTTCCCACTGCCACTAGAGCAGAGCTCTGCCTTTTACACTGCAGGCTCTCCGAAGAGGCTGAGGCCCGATAGCCTCCCTGGTGCATTCCTTGCATGAGCGAGTTAGCTACAGGCATAACACCCCGTGAAGAAAAGTGGATTCAGGGAGGGGACCTGTGTGTAGCTAGAGCCTCTTTGGACGAGCTACGAATCACAAGGCGGTAGTCAGCGTGTTGACTGGAAGTGGGGGCCTGAGGACCCTAGCCTTGCCTTCTCATTTTTAAAGCACCATTCATGCTGCCTTGAAGCTGCCTGCATAAAACCGATTAGGACAAGCCCCTATTCGCTGGAGTCAGGGCTCGAGGAAGAGAAGCCGTTTTCTATAAATAAACAGGGTGCTTCCAGAGTCCCGGGAAGACCTCATCCTGTCACGCTCTAGGGCGAAAGGGAAGCTCGATGTGAGTACTTACCTCCAAGTAAGGCCTTCTAATAGCCTTGCTGAGGCGGAAGCTTCGAGCGGTTTCCACGAGGCCTTAGACGCAGTTCTGCTTTATTTTCACCTTCGTACGCTTTTCAAGACGCGTAAGGCACAGGCAGGGTGCCCTGTTCCCGACAAGGACACTGAGTACCGCCAGGCTCCCCCGGCCTGCAAAGAAAGTGCCCGGGCCGAAAGCCCTTCCCGCTCACTCTGTGTTTGCCGAGTGCAGGGCAACACACGGCACTCCTCCGGGCGAGAGGTCGCTTTCCCCAGCGCTCCAACATCTCCAGGAAAACTCTTCTCTGGCGTCCCCCATGCCATGCATATCTGCCTCACTGTTCTCGACTGAGCTGCACGGGGAAACCCAAACAGCTTGGCATTCGTTCTAGGCACTCATACCTGAAGACCCCATCTCTGCAGGAGAAAGCCGGCTTGCCTTCCCACTGCCACAAGAGCAGAGCTCTGCCTGTTACACTGCAGGCTCTCCGAAGAGGCTGAGGCCCGATAGCCTCCCTGGTGCATTCCTTGGATGAGCGAGTTAGCTACAGGCAGAACACCCCGTGAAGAAAAGTGGATTCAGGGAGGGGACCTGTGTGTAGCTAGAGCCTCTTTGGACGAGCTACGAATCACAAGGCGGTAGTCAGCGTGTTGACTGGAAGTGGGGGCCTGAGGAGCCAAGCCTTGCCTTCTCATTTTTATAGCACCATTCATGCTGCCTTGAAGCTACCTGCATAAAACCGTTTGGGATGGGCCCCTAGTCGCTGGAGTCAGGGCTCGTGGAAGAGAAGCCGTTTTCTATAAATAAACTGGGTGTTCCAGAGTCCCGGGAAGAGCTCTTCCTGCCACGCTCTAGGGCGAACGGGAAGCTCGATGTGAGTACTTACCTCTATGTAAGGCCTTCTAATAGCCCTGCTGAGGAAGAAGCTTCAAGCGGTTTCCACGAGGCCTTAGTCGCAGTTCTGCTTTATTTTCACCTTCGGACGCTTTTCAAGACGCGTAAGGCCCAGGCAGGGTGCCGTGTTCCCGACAAGGACCCTGAGTACCGGCAGGCTCCCCCGGCCTGCAAAGAGAGTGCCCGGGCCGAAAGCCCTTCCCGCTCACTCTGTGTTTGCCGAGTGCAGGGCAACACACGGCACTCCTCCGGGCGAGAGATCGCTTTCCCCAGCGCTCCAACGTCTCCAGGAAAACTCTTCTCTGGCGTCCCCCATGCCATGCAAATCTGCCTCACTGTTCTCGACTGAGCTGCACGGGGAAACCCAAACAGCTTGGCATTCCTTCTAGGCACTCATACCTGAAGACCCCATACCTGCAGGAGAAAGCCGGCTTGCCTTCCCACTGCCACAAGAGCAGAGCTCTGCCTGTTACACTGCAGGCTCTCCGAGGAGGCTGAGGCCCGATAGCCTCCCTGGTGCATTCCTTGGATGAGCGAGTTAGCTACAGGCAGAACACCCCGTGAAGAAAAGTGGATTCAGGGAGGGGACCTGTGTGTAGCTAGAGCCTCTTTGGACGAGCTACGAATCACAAGGCGGTAGTCAGCGTGTTGACTGGAAGTGGGGGCCTGAGGAGCCAAGCCTTGCCTTCTCATTTTTATAGCACCATTCATGCTGCCTTGAAGCTACCTGCATAAAACCGTTTGGGATGGGCCCCTAGTCGCTGGAGTCAGGGCTCGTGGAAGAGAAGCCGTTTTCTATAAATAAACTGGGTGCTTCCAGAGTCCCGGGAAGAGCTCTTCCTGCCACGCTCTAGGGCGAACGGGAAGCTCGATGTGAGTACTTACCTCTATGTAAGGCCTTCTAATAGCCCTGCTGAGGAAGAAGCTTCAAGCGGTTTCCACGAGGCCTTAGTCGCAGTTCTGCTTTATTTTCACCTTCGGACGCTTTTCAAGACGCGTAAGGCCCAGGCAGGGTGCCGTGTTCCCGACAAGGACCCTGAGTACCGGCAGGCTCCCCCGGCCTGCAAAGAGAGTGCCCGGGCCGAAAGCCCTTCCCGCTCACTCTGTGTTTGCCGAGTGCAGGGCAACACACGGCACTCCTCCGGGCGAGAGATCGCTTTCCCCAGCGCTCCAACGTCTCCAGGAAAACTCTTCTCTGGCGTCCCCCATGCCATGCAAATCTGCCTCACTGTCCTCGACTGAGCTGCACGGGGAAACCCAAACTGCTTGGCATTCCTTCTAGGCACTCATACCTGAAGACCCATACTTGCAGGAGAAAGCCGGCTTGCCTTCCCACTGCCACTAGAGCAGAGCTCTGCCTTTTACACTGCAGGCTCTCCGAAGAGGCTGAGGCCCGATAGCCTCCCTGGTGCATTCCTTGCATGAGCGAGTTAGCTACAGGCAGAACACCCCGTGAAGAAAAGTGGATTCAGGGAGGGGACCTGTGTGTAGCTAGAGCCTCTTTGGACGAGCTACGAATCACAAGGCGGTAGTCAGCGTGTTGACTGGAAGTGGGGGCCTGAGGACCCTAGCCTTGCCTTCTCATTTTTAAAGCACCATTCATGCTGCCTTGAAGCTGCCTGCATAAAACCGATTAGGACAAGCCCCTATTCGCTGGAGTCAGGGCTCGAGGAAGAGAAGCCGTTTTCTATAAATAAACAGGGTGCTTCCAGAGTCCCGGGAAGACCTCATCCTGTCACGCTCTAGGGCGAAAGGGAAGCTCGATGTGAGTACTTACCTCCAAGTAAGGCCTTCTAATAGCCTTGCTGAGGCGGAAGCTTCGAGCGGTTTCCACGAGGCCTTAGACGCAGTTCTGCTTTATTTTCACCTTCGTACGCTTTTCAAGACGCGTAAGGCACAGGCAGGGTGCCCTGTTCCCGACAAGGACACTGAGTACCGCCAGGCTCCCCCGGCCTGCAAAGAAAGTGCCCGGGCCGAAAGCCCTTCCCGCTCACTCTGTGTTTGCCGAGTGCAGGGCAACACACGGCACTCCTCCGGGCGAGAGGTCGCTTTCCCCAGCGCTCCAACGTCTCTAGGAAAACTCTTCTCTGGCGTCCCCCATGCCAGGCAAATCTGCTTCACTGTCCTCGAATGAGCTGCACGGGGAAACCCAAACTGCTTGGCATTCCTTCTAGGCACTCATACCTGAAGACCCCATACCTGCAGGAGAAAGCCGGCTTGCCTTCCCACTGCTACTAGAGCAGAGCTCTGCCTGTTACACTGCAGGCTCTCCGAAGAGGCTGAGGCCCGATAGCCTCCCTGGTGCATTCCTTGGATGAGCGAGTTAGCTACAGGCAGAACACCCCGTGAAGAAAAGTGGATTCAGGGAGGGGACCTGTGTGTAGCTAGAGCCTCTTTGGACGAGCTACGGATCACAAGGCGGTATTCAGCGTGTTGACTAGAAGTGGGGGCCTGAGGACCCAAGCCTTGCCTTGTCATTTTTAAAGCACCATTCATGCTGCCTTGAAGCTGCCTGAATAAAACCGATTAGGACGGTCTCCTAGTCGCTGGAGTCAGGGCTCGAGGAAGAGAAGCCGTTTTCTATAAATAAACAGGGTGCTTCCAGAGTCCCGGGAAGAGCTCATCCTGTCACGCTCTAGGGCGAAAGGGAAGCTCGATGTGCGTACTTACCTCCAGGTAAGGCCTTCTAATAGCCCTGCAGAGGCGGAAGCTTCGAGCGGTTTCCACGAGGCCTTAGTCGCAGTTCTGCTTTATTTTCACCTTCGGACGCTTTTCAAGACGCGTAAGGCCCTCGCGGGGCGCCCTGTTCCCGACAAGGACCCTGAGTACCGGCAGGCTCCCCCGGCCTGCAAAGAAAGTGCCCGGGCCGAAAGCCCTTCCCGCTCACTCTGTGTTTGCCGAGTGCAGGGCAACACACGGCACTCCTCCGGGCGAGAGGTCGCTTTCCCCAGCGCTCCAACGTCTCCAGGAAAACTCTTCTCTTGCGTCCCCCATGCCAGGCAAATCTGCTTCACTGTCCTCGAATGAGCTGCACGGGGAAACCCAAACTGCTTGGCATTCCTTCTAGGCACTCATACCTGAAGACCCCATAGCTGCAGGAGAAAGCCGGCTTGCCTTCCCACTGCCACTAGAGCAGAGCTCTGCCTGTTACATTGCAGGCTCTCCGAAGAGGCTGAGGCCCGATAGGCTCCCTGGTGCATTCCTTGGATGAGCCAGTTAGCAACAGGCAGAACACCCCGTGAAGAAAAGTGGATTCAGGGAGGGGACCTGTGTGTAGCTAGAGCCTCTTTGGACGAGCTACGAATCACAAGGCGGTAGTCAGCGTGTTGACTGGAAGTGGGGGCCTGAGTACCCAAGGCTTGCCTTCTCATTTTTATAGCACCATTCATGCTGCCTTGAAGCTACCTGCATAAAACCGTTTGGGACGGGCCCCTAGTCGCTGGAGTCAGGGCTCGTGGTAGAGAAGCCGTTTTCTATAAATAAACTGGGTGCTTCCAGAGTCCCGGGAAGAGCTCTTCCTGCCACGCTCTAGGGCGAAAGGGAAGCTCGATGTGAGTACTTACCTCTATGTAAGGCCTTCTAATAGCCCTGCTGAGGAAGAAGCTTCAAGCGGTTTCCACGAGGCCTTAGTCGCAGTTCTGCTTTATTTTCACCTTCGGACGCTTTTCAAGACGCGTAAGGCCCAGGCAGGGTGCCCTGTTCCCGACAAGGACACTGAGTACCGGCAGGCTCCCCCGGCCTGCAAAGAAAGTGCCCGGGCCGAAAGCCCTTCCCGCTCACTCTGTGTTTGTCGAGTGCAGGGCAACACAAGGCACTCCTCCGGGCGAGAGGTCGCTTTCTCCAGCGCTCCAACGTCTCCAAGAAAACTCTTCTCTGGCGTCCCCCATGCCATGCAAATCTGCCTCACTGTCCTCGACTGAGCTGCACGGGGAAACCCAAACTGCTTGGCATTCCTTCTAGGCACTCATACCTGAAGACCCCATACCTGCAGGAGAAAGCCTGCTTGCCTTCCCACTGCTACTAGAGCAGAGCTCTGCCTGTTACACTGCAGGCTCTCTGAAGAGGCTGAGGCCCGATAGCCTCCCAGGTGCATTCCTTGGAAGAGCGAGTTAGCTACAGGCAGAACACCCCGTGAAGAAAAGTGGATTCAGGGAGGGGACCTGTGTGTAGCTAGAGCCTCTTTGGACGAGCTACGAATCACAAGGCGGTAGTCAGCGTGTTGACTGGAAGTGGGGGCCTGAGGACCCTAGCCTTGCCTTCTCATTTTTAAAGCAGCATTCATGCTGCCTTGAAGCTGCCTGAATAAAACCGATTAGGACGGTCTCCTAGTCGCTGGAGTCAGGGCTCGAGGAAGAGAAGCCGTTTTCTATAAATAAACAGGGTGCTTCCAGAGTCCGGGGAAGAGCTCATCCTGTCACGCTCTAGGGCGAAAGGGAAGCTCGATGTGAGTACTTACCTCCAGGTAAGGCCTTCTAATAGCCCTGCAGAGGCGGAAGCTTCGAGCGGTTTCCACGAGGCCTTAGTCGCAGTTCTCCTTTATTTTCACCTTCGTACGCTTTTCAAGACGCGTAAGGCCCTCGCGGGGCGCCCTGTTCCCGACAAAGAAACTGAGTACCGGCAGGCTCCCCCGGCCTGCAAAGAAAGTGCCCGGGCCGAAAGCCCTTCCCGCTCACTCTGTGTTTGCCGAGTGCAGGGCAACACACGGCACTCCTCCGGGCGAGAGGTCGCTTTCCCCAGCGCTCCAACATCTCCAGGAAAACTCTTCTCTGGCGTCCCCCATGCCATGCATATCTGCCTCACTGTTCTCGACTGAGCTGCACGGGGAAACCCAAACAGCTTGGCATTCGTTCTAGGCACTCATACCTGAAGACCCCATCTCTGCAGGAGAAAGCCGGCTTGCCTTCCCACTGCCACAAGAGCAGAGCTCTGCCTGTTACACTGCAGGCTCTCCGAAGAGGCTGAGGCCCGATAGCCTCCCTGGTGCATTCCTTGGATGAGCGAGTTAGCTACAGGCAGAACACCCCGTGAAGAAAAGTGGATTCAGGGAGGGGACCTGTGTGTAGCTAGAGCCTCTTTGGACGAGCTACGAATCACAAGGCGGTAGTCAGCGTGTTGACTGGAAGTGGGGGCCTGAGGAGCCAAGCCTTGCCTTCTCATTTTTATAGCACCATTCATGCTGCCTTGAAGCTACCTGCATAAAACCGTTTGGGATGGGCCCCTAGTCGCTGGAGTCAGGGCTCGTGGAAGAGAAGCCGTTTTCTATAAATAAACTGGGTGTTCCAGAGTCCCGGGAAGAGCTCTTCCTGCCACGCTCTAGGGCGAACGGGAAGCTCGATGTGAGTACTTACCTCTATGTAAGGCCTTCTAATAGCCCTGCTGGGGAAGAAGCTTCAAGCGGTTTCCACGAGGCCTTAGTCGCAGTTCTGCTTTATTTTCACCTTCGGACGCTTTTCAAGACGCGTAAGGCCCAGGCAGGGTGCCGTGTTCCCGACAAGGACCCTGAGTACCGGCAGGCTCCCCCGGCCTGCAAAGAGAGTGCCCGGGCCGAAAGCCCTTCCCGCTCACTCTGTGTTTGCCGAGTGCAGGGCAACACACGGCACTCCTCCGGGCGAGAGATCGCTTTCCCCAGCGCTCCAACGTCTCCAGGAAAACTCTTCTCTGGCAACCCCATGCCATGCAAATCTGCCTCACTGTCCTCGAATGAGCTGCACGGGGAAACCCAAACTGCTTGGCATTCCTTCTAGGCACTCATACCTGAAGACCCCATACTTGCAGGAGAAAGCCGGCTTGCCTTCCCACTGCCACTAGAGCAGAGCTCTGCCTTTTACACTGCAGGCTCTCCGAAGAGGCTGAGGCCCGATAGCCTCCCTGGTGCATTCCTTGCATGAGCGAGTTAGCTACAGGCAGAACACCCCGTGAAGAAAAGTGGATTCAGGGAGGGGACCTGTGTGTAGCTAGAGCCTCTTTGGACGAGCTACGAATCACAAGGCGGTAGTCAGCGTGTTGACTGGAAGTGGGGGCCTGAGGACCCTAGCCTTGCCTTCTCATTTTTAAAGCACCATTCATGCTGCCTTGAAGCTGCCTGCATAAAACCGATTAGGACGGGCCCCTATTCGCTGGAGTCAGGGCTCGAGGAAGAGAAGCCGTTTTCTATAAATAAACAGGGTGCTTCCAGAGTCCCGGGAAGACCTCATCCTGTCACGCTCTAGGGCGAAAGGGAAGCTCGATGTGAGTACTTACCTCCAAGTAAGGCCTTCTAATAGCCTTGCTGAGGCGGAAGCTTCGAGCGGTTTCCACGAGGCCTTAGACGCAGTTCTGCTTTATTTTCACCTTCGTACGCTTTTCAAGACGCGTAAGGCACAGGCAGGGTGCCCTGTTCCCGACAAGGACACTGAGTACCGCCAGGCTCCCCCGGCCTGCAAAGAAAGTGCCCGGGCCGAAAGCCCTTCCCGCTCACTCTGTGTTTGCCGAGTGCAGGGCAACACACGGCACTCCTCCGGGCGAGAGGTCGCTTTCCCCAGCGCTCCAACGTCTCTAGGAAAACTCTTCTCTGGCGTCCCCCATGCCAGGCAAATCTGCTTCACTGTCCTCGAATGAACTGCACGGGGAAACCCAAACTGCTTGGCATTCCTTCTAGGCACTCATACCTGAAGACCCCATACCTGCAGGAGAAAGCCGGCTTGCCTTCCCACTGCTACTAGAGCAGAGCTCTGCCTGTTACACTGCAGGCTCTCCGAAGAGGCTGAGGCCCGATAGCCTCCCTGGTGCATTCCTTGGATGAGCGAGTTAGCTACAGGCAGAACACCCCGTGAAGAAAAGTGGATTCAGGGAGGGGACCTGTGTGTAGCTAGAGCCTCTTTGGACGAGCTACGGATCACAAGGCGGTATTCAGCGTGTTGACTAGAAGTGGGGGCCTGAGGACCCAAGCCTTGCCTTGTCATTTTTAAAGCACCATTCATGCTGCCTTGAAGCTGCCTGAATAAAACCGATTAGGACGGTCTCCTAGTCGCTGGAGTCAGGGCTCGAGGAAGAGAAGCCGTTTTCTATAAATAAACTCGGTGCTTCCAGAGTCCCGGCAAGAGCTCTTCCTGTCACGCTCTAGGGCGAAAGGGAAGCTCGATGTGAGTACTTACCTCCAGGTAAGGCCTTCTAATAGCCCTGCAGAGGCGGAAGCTTCGAGCGGTTTCCACGAGGCCTTAGTCGCAGTTCTGCTTTATTTTCACCTTCGGACGCTTTTCAAGACGCGTAAGGCCCTCGCGGGGCGCCCTGTTCCCGACAAGGACCCTGAGTACCGGCAGGCTCCCCCGGCCTGCAAAGAAAGTGCCCGGGCCGAAAGCCCTTCCCGCTCACTCTGTGTTTGCCGAGTGCAGGGCAACACACGGCACTCCTCCGGGCGAGAGGTCGCTTTCCCCAGCGCTCCAACGTCTCCAGGAAAACTCTTCTCTGGCGTCCCCCATGCCATGCAAATCTGCCTCACTGTCCTCGACTGAGCTGCACGGGGAAACCCAAACTGCTTGGCATTCCTTCTAGGCACTCATACCTGAAGACCCCATACTTGCAGGAGAAAGCCGGCTTGCGTTCCCACTGCCACTAGAGCAGAGCTCTGCCTGTTACACTGCAGGCTCTCCGAAGAGACTGAGGCCCGATAGCCTCCCAGGTGCATTCCTTGGAAGAGCGAGTTAGCTACAGGCAGAACACCCCGTGAAGAAAAGTGGATTCAGGGAGGGGACCTGTGTGTAGCTAGAGCCTCTTTGGACGAGCTACGAATCACAAGGCGGTAGTCAGCGTGTTGACTGGAAGTGGGGGCCTGAGTACCCAAGGCTTGCCTTCTCATTTTTATAGCACCATTCATGCTGCCTTGAAGCTACCTGCATAAAACCGTTTGGGACGGGCCCCTAGTCGCTGGAGTCAGGGCTCGTGGTAGAGAAGCCGTTTTCTATAAATAAACTGGGTGCTTCCAGAGTCCCGGGAAGAGCTCTTCCTGCCACGCTCTAGGGCGAAAGGGAAGCTCGATGTGAGTACTTACCTCTATGTAAGGCCTTCTAATAGCCCTGCTGAGGAAGAAGCTTCAAGCGGTTTCCACGAGGCCTTAGTCGCAGTTCTGCTTTATTTTCACCTTCGGACGCTTTTCAAGACGCGTAAGGCCCAGGCAGGGTGCCCTGTTCCCGACAAGGACACTGAGTACCGGCAGGCTCCCCCGGCCTGCAAAGAAAGTGCCCGGGCCGAAAGCCCTTCCCGCTCACTCTGTGTTTGTCGAGTGCAGGGCAACACAAGGCACTCCTCCGGGCGAGAGGTCGCTTTCTCCAGCGCTCCAACGTCTCCAAGAAAACTCTTCTCTGGCGTCCCCCATGCCATGCAAATCTGCCTCACTGTCCTCGACTGAGCTGCACGGGGAAACCCAAACTGCTTGGCATTCCTTCTAGGCACTCATACCTGAAGACCCCATACCTGCAGGAGAAAGCCTGCTTGCCTTCCCACTGCTACTAGAGCAGAGCTCTGCCTGTTACACTGCAGGCTCTCTGAAGAGGCTGAGGCCCGATAGCCTCCCAGGTGCATTCCTTGGAAGAGCGAGTTAGCTACAGGCAGAACACCCCGTGAAGAAAAGTGGATTCAGGGAGGGGACCTGTGTGTAGCTAGAGCCTCTTTGGACGAGCTACGAATCACAAGGCGGTAGTCAGCGTGTTGACTGGAAGTGGGGGCCTGAGGACCCTAGCCTTGCCTTCTCATTTTTAAAGCAGCATTCATGCTGCCTTGAAGCTGCCTGAATAAAACCGATTAGGACGGTCTCCTAGTCGCTGGAGTCAGGGCTCGAGGAAGAGAAGCCGTTTTCTATAAATAAACAGGGTGCTTCCAGAGTCCGGGGAAGAGCTCATCCTGTCACGCTCTAGGGCGAAAGGGAAGCTCGATGTGAGTACTTACCTCCAGGTAAGGCCTTCTAATAGCCCTGCAGAGGCGGAAGCTTCGAGCGGTTTCCACGAGGCCTTAGTCGCAGTTCTCCTTTATTTTCACCTTCGTACGCTTTTCAAGACGCGTAAGGCCCTCGCGGGGCGCCCTGTTCCCGACAAAGAAACTGAGTACCGGCAGGCTCCCCCGGCCTGCAAAGAAAGTGCCCGGGCCGAAAGCCCTTCCCGCTCACTCTGTGTTTGCCGAGTGCAGGGCAACACACGGCACTCCTCCGGGCGAGAGGTCGCTTTCCCCAGCGCTCCAACATCTCCAGGAAAACTCTTCTCTGGCGTCCCCCATGCCATGCATATCTGCCTCACTGTTCTCGACTGAGCTGCACGGGGAAACCCAAACAGCTTGGCATTCGTTCTAGGCACTCATACCTGAAGACCCCATCTCTGCAGGAGAAAGCCGGCTTGCCTTCCCACTGCCACAAGAGCAGAGCTCTGCCTGTTACACTGCAGGCTCTCCGAAGAGGCTGAGGCCCGATAGCCTCCCTGGTGCATTCCTTGGATGAGCGAGTTAGCTACAGGCAGAACACCCCGTGAAGAAAAGTGGATTCAGGGAGGGGACCTGTGTGTAGCTAGAGCCTCTTTGGACGAGCTACGAATCACAAGGCGGTAGTCAGCGTGTTGACTGGAAGTGGGGGCCTGAGGAGCCAAGCCTTGCCTTCTCATTTTTATAGCACCATTCATGCTGCCTTGAAGCTACCTGCATAAAACCGTTTGGGATGGGCCCCTAGTCGCTGGAGTCAGGGCTCGTGGAAGAGAAGCCGTTTTCTATAAATAAACTGGGTGTTCCAGAGTCCCGGGAAGAGCTCTTCCTGCCACGCTCTAGGGCGAACGGGAAGCTCGATGTGAGTACTTACCTCTATGTAAGGCCTTCTAATAGCCCTGCTGGGGAAGAAGCTTCAAGCGGTTTCCACGAGGCCTTAGTCGCAGTTCTGCTTTATTTTCACCTTCGGACGCTTTTCAAGACGCGTAAGGCCCAGGCAGGGTGCCGTGTTCCCGACAAGGACCCTGAGTACCGGCAGGCTCCCCCGGCCTGCAAAGAGAGTGCCCGGGCCGAAAGCCCTTCCCGCTCACTCTGTGTTTGCCGAGTGCAGGGCAACACACGGCACTCCTCCGGGCGAGAGATCGCTTTCCCCAGCGCTCCAACGTCTCCAGGAAAACTCTTCTCTGGCAACCCCATGCCATGCAAATCTGCCTCACTGTCCTCGAATGAGCTGCACGGGGAAACCCAAACTGCTTGGCATTCCTTCTAGGCACTCATACCTGAAGACCCCATACTTGCAGGAGAAAGCCGGCTTGCCTTCCCACTGCCACTAGAGCAGAGCTCTGCCTTTTACACTGCAGGCTCTCCGAAGAGGCTGAGGCCCGATAGCCTCCCTGGTGCATTCCTTGCATGAGCGAGTTAGCTACAGGCAGAACACCCCGTGAAGAAAAGTGGATTCAGGGAGGGGACCTGTGTGTAGCTAGAGCCTCTTTGGACGAGCTACGAATCACAAGGCGGTAGTCAGCGTGTTGACTGGAAGTGGGGGCCTGAGGACCCTAGCCTTGCCTTCTCATTTTTAAAGCACCATTCATGCTGCCTTGAAGCTGCCTGCATAAAACCGATTAGGACGGGCCCCTATTCGCTGGAGTCAGGGCTCGAGGAAGAGAAGCCGTTTTCTATAAATAAACAGGGTGCTTCCAGAGTCCCGGGAAGACCTCATCCTGTCACGCTCTAGGGCGAAAGGGAAGCTCGATGTGAGTACTTACCTCCAAGTAAGGCCTTCTAATAGCCTTGCTGAGGCGGAAGCTTCGAGCGGTTTCCACGAGGCCTTAGACGCAGTTCTGCTTTATTTTCACCTTCGTACGCTTTTCAAGACGCGTAAGGCACAGGCAGGGTGCCCTGTTCCCGACAAGGACACTGAGTACCGCCAGGCTCCCCCGGTCTGCAAAGAAAGTGCCCGGGCCGAAAGCCCTTCCCGCTCACTCTGTGTTTGCCGAGTGCAGGGCAACACACGGCACTCCTCCGGGCGAGAGGTCGCTTTCCCCAGCGCTCCAACGTCTCTAGGAAAACTCTTCTCTGGCGTCCCCCATGCCAGGCAAATCTGCTTCACTGTCCTCGAATGAGCTGCACGGGGAAACCCAAACTGCTTGGCATTCCTTCTAGGCACTCATACCTGAAGACCCCATACCTGCAGGAGAAAGCCGGCTTGCCTTCCCACTGCTACTAGAGCAGAGCTCTGCCTGTTACACTGCAGGCTCTCCGAAGAGGCTGAGGCCCGATAGCCTCCCTGGTGCATTCCTTGGATGAGCGAGTTAGCTACAGGCAGAACACCCCGTGAAGAAAAGTGGATTCAGGGAGGGGACCTGTGTGTAGCTAGAGCCTCTTTGGACGAGCTACGGATCACAAGGCGGTATTCAGCGTGTTGACTAGAAGTGGGGGCCTGAGGACCCAAGCCTTGCCTTGTCATTTTTAAAGCACCATTCATGCTGCCTTGAAGCTGCCTGAATAAAACCGATTAGGACGGTCTCCTAGTCGCTGGAGTCAGGGCTCGAGGAAGAGAAGCCGTTTTCTATAAATAAACTCGGTGCTTCCAGAGTCCCGGCAAGAGCTCTTCCTGTCACGCTCTAGGGCGAAAGGGAAGCTCGATGTGAGTACTTACCTCCAGGTAAGGCCTTCTAATAGCCCTGCAGAGGCGGAAGCTTCGAGCGGTTTCCACGAGGCCTTAGTCGCAGTTCTGCTTTATTTTCACCTTCGGACGCTTTTCAAGACGCGTAAGGCCCTCGCGGGGCGCCCTGTTCCCGACAAGGACCCTGAGTACCGGCAGGCTCCCCCGGCCTGCAAAGAAAGTGCCCGGGCCGAAAGCCCTTCCCGCTCACTCTGTGTTTGCCGAGTGCAGGGCAACACACGGCACTCCTCCGGGCGAGAGGTCGCTTTCCCCAGCGCTCCAACGTCTCCAGGAAAACTCTTCTCTGGCGTCCCCCATGCCATGCAAATCTGCCTCACTGTCCTCGACTGAGCTGCACGGGGAAACCCAAACTGCTTGGCATTCCTTCTAGGCACTCATACCTGAAGACCCCATACTTGCAGGAGAAAGCCGGCTTGCGTTCCCACTGCCACTAGAGCAGAGCTCTGCCTGTTACACTGCAGGCTCTCCGAAGAGACTGAGGCCCGATAGCCTCCCAGGTGCATTCCTTGGAAGAGCGAGTTAGCTACAGGCAGAACACCCCGTGAAGAAAAGTGGATTCAGGGAGGGGACCTGTGTGTAGCTAGAGCCTCTTTGGACGAGCTACGAATCACAAGGCGGTAGTCAGCGTGTTGACTGGAAGTGGGGGCCTGAGGACCCAAGCCTTGCCTTCTCATTTTTAAAGCACCATTCATGCTGCCTTGAAGCTACCTGCATAAAACCGTTTGGGATGGGCCCCTAGTCGCTGGAGTCAGGGCTCGTGGAAGAGAAGCCGTTTTCTATAAATAAACTGGGTGCTTCCAGAGTCCCGGGAAGAGCTCTTCCTGCCACGCTCTAGGGCGAACGGGAAGCTCGATGTGAGTACCTACCTCTATGTAAGTCCTTCTAATAGCCCTGCTGAGGAAGAAGCTTCAAGCGGTTTCCACGAGGCCTTAGTCGCAGTTCTGCTTTATTTTCACCTTCGGACGCTTTTCAAGACGCGTAAGGCCCTCGCGGGGCGCCCTGTTCCCGACAAAGAAACTGAGTACCGGCAGGCTCCCCCGGCCTGCAAAGAAAGTGCCCGGGCCGAAAGCCCTTCCCGCTCACTCTGTGTTTGCCGAGTGCAGGGCAACACACGGCACTCCTCCGGGCGAGAGGTCGCTTTCCCCAGCGCTCCAACGTCTCCAGGAAAACTCTTCTCTGGCGTCCCCCATGCCATGCAAATCTGCCTCACTGTTCTCGACTGAGCTGCACGGGGAAACCCAAACAGCTTGGCATTCCTTCTAGGCACTCATACCTGAAGACCCCATACTTGCAGGAGAAAGCCGGCTTGCCTTCCCACTGCCACAAGAGCAGAGCTCTGCCTGTTACACTGCAGGCTCTCCGAAGAGGCTGAGGCCCGATAGCCTCCCTGGTGCATTCCTTGGATGAGCGAGTTAGCTACAGGCAGAACACCCCGTGAAGAAAAGTGGATTCAGGGAGGGGACCTGTGTGTAGCTAGAGCCTCTTTGGACGAGCTACGAATCACAAGGCGGTAGTCAGCGTGTTGACTGGAAGTGGGGGCCTGAGGAGCCAAGCCTTGCCTTCTCATTTTTATAGCACCATTCATGCTGCCTTGAAGCTACCTGCATAAAACCGTTTGGGATGGGCCCCTAGTCGCTGGAGTCAGGGCTCGTGGAAGAGAAGCCGTTTTCTATAAATAAACTGGGTGCTTCCAGAGTCCCGGGAAGAGCTCTTCCTGCCACGCTCTAGGGCGAACGGGAAGCTCGATGTGAGTACTTACCTCTATGTAAGGCCTTCTAATAGCCCTGCTGAGGAAGAAGCTTCAAGCGGTTTCCACGAGGCCTTAGTCGCAGTTCTGCTTTATTTTCACCTTCGGACGCTTTTCAAGACGCGTAAGGCCCAGGCAGGGTGCCGTGTTCCCGACAAGGACCCTGAGTACCGGCAGGCTCCCCCGGCCTGCAAAGAGAGTGCCCGGGCCGAAAGCCCTTCCCGCTCACTCTGTGTTTGCCGAGTGCAGGGCAACACACGGCACTCCTCCGGGCGAGAGATCGCTTTCCCCAGCGCTCCAACGTCTCCAGGAAAACTCTTCTCTGGCGTCCCCCATGCCATGCAAATCTGCCTCACTGTCCTCGACTGAGCTGCACGGGGAAACCCAAACTGCTTGGCATTCCTTCTAGGCACTCATACCTGAAGACCCATACTTGCAGGAGAAAGCCGGCTTGCCTTCCCACTGCCACTAGAGCAGAGCTCTGCCTTTTACACTGCAGGCTCTCCGAAGAGGCTGAGGCCCGATAGCCTCCCTGGTGCATTCCTTGCATGAGCGAGTTAGCTACAGGCAGAACACCCCGTGAAGAAAAGTGGATTCAGGGAGGGGACCTGTGTGTAGCTAGAGCCTCTTTGGACGAGCTACGAATCACAAGGCGGTAGTCAGCGTGTTGACTGGAAGTGGGGGCCTGAGGACCCTAGCCTTGCCTTCTCATTTTTAAAGCACCATTCATGCTGCCTTGAAGCTGCCTGCATAAAACCGATTAGGACGGGCCCCTATTCGCTGGAGTCAGGGCTCGAGGAAGAGAAGCCGTTTTCTATAAATAAACAGGGTGCTTCCAGAGTCCCGGGAAGACCTCATCCTGTCACGCTCTAGGGCGAAAGGGAAGCTCGATGTGAGTACTTACCTCCAAGTAAGGCCTTCTAATAGCCTTGCTGAGGCGGAAGCTTCGAGCGGTTTCCACGAGGCCTTAGACGAAGTTCTGCTTTATTTTCACCTTCGTACGCTTTTCAAGACGCGTAAGGCACAGGCAGGGTGCCCTGTTCCCGACAAGGACACTGAGTACCGCCAGGCTCCCCCGGCCTGCAAAGAAAGTGCCCGGGCCGAAAGCCCTTCCCGCTCACTCTGTGTTTGCCGAGTGCAGGGCAACACACGGCACTCCTCCGGGCGAGAGGTCGCTTTCCCCAGCGCTCCAACGTCTCCAGGAAAACTCTTCTCTGGCGTCCCCCATGCCAGGCAAATCTGCTTCACTGTCCTCGAATGAGCTGCACGGGGAAACCCAAACTGCTTGGCATTCCTTCTAGGCACTCATACCTGAAGACCCCATACCTGCAGGAGAAAGCCGGCTTGCCTTCCCACTGCTACTAGAGCAGAGCTCTGCCTGTTACACTGCAGGCTCTCTGAAGAGGCTGAGGCCCGATAGCCTCCCTGGTGCATTCCTTGGATGAGCGAGTTAGCTACAGGCAGAACACCCCGTGAAGAAAAGTGGATTCAGGGAGGGGACCTGTGTGTAGCTAGAGCCTCTTTGGACGAGCTACGAATCACAAGGCGGTAGTCAGCGTGTTGACTGGAAGTGGGGGCCTGAGTACCCAAGGCTTGCCTTCTCATTTTTATAGCACCATTCATGCTGCCTTGAAGCTACCTGCATAAAACCGTTTGGGATGGGCCCCTAGTCGCTGGAGTCAGGGCTCGTGGTAGAGAAGCCGTTTTCTATAAATAAACTGGTAGCTTCCAGAGTCCCGGGAAGAGCTCTTCCTGCCACGCTCTAGGGCGAAAGGGAAGCTCGATGTGAGTACTTACCTCTATGTAAGGCCTTCTAATAGCCCTGCTGAGGAAGAAGCTTCAAGCGGTTTCCACGAGGCCTTAGTCGCAGTTCTGCTTTATTTTCACCTTCGGACGCTTTTCAAGACGCGTAAGGCCCAGGCAGGGTGCCCTGTTCCCGACAAGGACACTGAGTACCGGCAGGCTCCCCTGGCCTGCAAAGAAAGTGCCCGGGCCGAAAGCCCTTCCCACTCACTCTGTGTTTGCCGAGTGCAGGGCAACACACGGCACTCCTCCGGGCGAGAGATCGCTTTCCCCAGCGCTCCAACGTCTCCAGGAAAACTCTTCTCTGGCGTCCCCCATGCCATGCAAATCTGCCTCACTGTCCTCGACTGAGCTGCACGGGGAAACCCAAACTGCTTGGCATTCCTTCTAGGCACTCATACCTGAAGACCCCATACTTGCAGGAGAAAGCCGGCTTGCGTTCCCACTGCCACTAGAGCAGAGCTCTGCCTGTTACACTGCAGGCTCTCCGAAGAGGCTGAGGCCCGATAGCCTCCCAGGTGCATTCCTTGGAAGAGCGAGTTAGCTACAGGCAGAACACCCCGTGAAGAAAAGTGGATTCAGGGAGGGGACCTGTGTGTAGCTAGAGCCTCTTTGGACGAGCTACGAATCACAAGGCGGTAGTCAGCGTGTTGACTGGAAGTGGGGGACTGAGGAGCCAAGCCTTGCCTTCTCATTTTTAAAGCACCATTCATGCTGCCTTGAAGCTACCTGCATAAAACCGTTTGGGATGGGCCCCTAGTCGCTGGAGTCAGGGCTCGTGGAAGAGAAGCCGTTTTCTATAAATAAACAGGGTGCTTCCAGAGTCCCGGGAAGAGCTCTTCCTGCCACGCTCTAGGGCGAACGGGAAGCTCGATGTGAGTACCTACCTCTATGTAAGTCCTTCTAATAGCCCTGCTGAGGAAGAAGCTTCAAGCGGTTTCCACGAGGCCTTAGTCGCAGTTCTGCTTTATTTTCACCTTCGGACGCTTTTCAAGACGCGTAAGGCCCTCGCGGGGCGCCCTGTTCCCGACAAAGAAACTGAGTACCGGCAGGCTCCCCCGGCCTGCAAAGAAAGTGCCCGGGCCGAAAGCCCTTCCCGCTCACTCTGTGTTTGCCGAGTGCAGGGCAACACACGGCACTCCTCCGGGCGAGAGGTCGCTTTCCCCAGCGCTCCAACGTCTCCAGGAAAACTCTTCTCTGGCGTCCCCCATGCCATGCAAATCTGCCTCACTGTTCTCGACTGAGCTGCACGGGGAAACCCAAACAGCTTGGCATTCCTTCTAGGCACTCATACCTGAAGACCCCATACTTGCAGGAGAAAGCCGGCTTGCCTTCCCACTGCCACAAGAGCAGAGCTCTGCCTGTTACACTGCAGGCTCTCCGAAGAGGCTGAGGCCCGATAGCCTCCCTGGTGCATTCCTTGGATGAGCGAGTTAGCTACAGGCAGAACACCCCGTGAAGAAAAGTGGATTCAGGGAGGGGACCTGTGTGTAGCTAGAGCCTCTTTGGACGAGCTACGAATCACAAGGCGGTAGTCAGCGTGTTGACTGGAAGTGGGGGCCTGAGGAGCCAAGCCTTGCCTTCTCATTTTTATAGCACCATTCATGCTGCCTTGAAGCTACCTGCATAAAACCGTTTGGGATGGGCCCCTAGTCGCTGGAGTCAGGGCTCGTGGTAGAGAAGCCGTTTTCTATAAATAAACTGGGTGCTTCCAGAGTCCCGGGAAGAGCTCTTCCTGCCACGCTCTAGGGCGAACGGGAAGCTCGATGTGAGTACTTACCTCTATGTAAGGCCTTCTAATAGCCCTGCTGAGGAAGAAGCTTCAAGCGGTTTCCACGAGGCCTTAGTCGCAGTTCTGCTTTATTTTCACCTTCGGACGCTTTTCAAGACGCGTAAGGCCCAGGCAGGGTGCCGTGTTCCCGACAAGGACCCTGAGTACCGGCAGGCTCCCCCGGCCTGCAAAGAGAGTGCCCGGGCCGAAAGCCCTTCCCGCTCACTCTGTGTTTGCCGAGTGCAGGGCAACACACGGCACTCCTCCGGGCGAGAGATCGCTTTCCCCAGCGCTCCAACGTCTCCAGGAAAACTCTTCTCTGGCGTCCCCCATGCCATGCAAATCTGCCTCACTGTCCTCGACTGAGCTGCACGGGGAAACCCAAACTGCTTGGCATTCCTTCTAGGCACTCATACCTGAAGACCCATACTTGCAGGAGAAAGCCGGCTTGCCTTCCCACTGCCACTAGAGCAGAGCTCTGCCTTTTACACTGCAGGCTCTCCGAAGAGGCTGAGGCCCGATAGCCTCCCTGGTGCATTCCTTGCATGAGCGAGTTAGCTACAGGCAGAACACCCCGTGAAGAAAAGTGGATTCAGGAAGGGGACCTGTGTGTAGCTAGAGCCTCTTTGGACGAGCTACGAATCACAAGGTGGTAGTCAGCGTGTTGACTGGAAGTGGGGGCCTGAGGACCCTAGCCTTGCCTTCTCATTTTTAAAGCACCATTCATGCTGCCTTGAAGCTGCCTGCATAAAACCGATTAGGACGGGCCCCTATTCGCTGGAGTCAGGGCTCGAGGAAGAGAAGCCGTTTTCTATAAATAAACAGGGTGCTTCCAGAGTCCCGGGAAGACCTCATCCTGTCACGCTCTAGGGCGAAAGGGAAGCTCGATGTGAGTACTTACCTCCAAGTAAGGCCTTCTAATAGCCTTGCTGAGGCGGAAGCTTCGAGCGGTTTCCAAGAGGCCTTAGACGCAGTTCTGCTTTATTTTCACCTTCGTACGCTTTTCAAGACGCGTAAGGCACAGGCAGGGTGCCCTGTTCCCGACAAGGACACTGAGTACCGGCAGGCTCCCCCGGCCTGCAAAGAAAGTGCCCGGGCCGAAAGCCTTTCCCGCTCACTCTGTGTTTGTCGAGTGCAGGGCAACACAAGGCACTCCTCCGGGCGAGAGGTCGCTTTCTCCAGCGCTCCAACGGCTCCAGGAAAACTCTTCTCTGGCGACCCCCATGCCATGCAAATCTGCCTCACTGTCCTCGACTGAGCTGCACGGGGAAACCCAAACTGCTTGGCATTCCTTCTAGGCACTCATACCTGAAGACCCCATACCTGCAGGAGAAAGCCTGCTTGCCTTCCCACTGCTACTAGAGCAGAGCTCTGCCTGTTACACTGCAGGCTCTCTGAAGAGGCTGAGGCCCGATAGCCTCCCAGGTGCATTCCTTGGAAGAGCGAGTTAGCTACAGGCAGAACACCCCGTGAAGAAAAGTGGATTCAGGGAGGGGACCTGTGTGTAGCTAGAGCCTCTTTGGACGAGCTACGAATCACAAGGCGGTAGTCAGCGTGTTGACTGGAAGTGGGGGCCTGAGGACCCTAGCCTTGCCTTCTCATTTTTAAAGCACCATTCATGCTGCCTTGAGGCTGCCTGAATAAAACCGATTAGGACGGTCTCCTAGTCGCTGGAGTCAGGGCTCGAGGAAGAGAAGCCGTTTTCTATAAATAAACAGGGTGCTTCCAGAGTCAGGGGAAGAGCTCATCCTGTCACGCTCTAGGGCGAAAGGGAAGCTCGATGTGAGTACTTACCTCCAGGTAAGGCCTTCTAATAGCCCTGCAGAGGCGGAAGCTTCGAGCGGTTTCCACGAGGCCTTAGTCGCAGTTCTCCTTTATTTTCACCTTCGTACGCTTTTCAAGACGCGTAAGGCCCTCGCGGGGCGCCCTGTTCCCGACAAAGAAACTGAGTACCGGCAGGCTCCCCCGGCCTGCAAAGAAAGTGCCCGGGCCGAAAGCCCTTCCCGCTCACTCTGTGTTTGCCTAGTGCAGGGCAACACACGGCACTCCTCCGGGCGAGAGGTCGCTTTCCCCAGCGCTCCAACATCTCCAGGAAAACTCTTCTCTGGCGTCCCCCATGCCATGCATATCTGCCTCACTGTTCTCGACTGAGCTGCACGGGGAAACCCAAACAGCTTGGCATTCGTTCTAGGCACTAATACCTGAAGACCCCATCTCTGCAGGAGAAAGCCGGCTTGCCTTCCCACTGCCACAAGAGCAGAGCTCTGCCTGTTACACTGCAGGCTCTCCGAAGAGGCTGAGGCCCGATAGCCTCCCTGGTGCATTCCTTGGATGAGCGAGTTAGCTACAGGCAGAACACCCCGTGAAGAAAAGTGGATTCAGGGAGGGGACCTGTGTGTAGCTAGAGCCTCTTTGGACGAGCTACGAATCACAAGGCGGTAGTCAGCGTGTTGACTGGAAGTGGGGGCCTGAGGACCCTAGCCTTGCCTTCTCATTTTTAAAGCACCATTCATGCTGCCTTGAAGCTGCCTGCATAAAACCGATTAGGACGGGCCCCTATTCGCTGGAGTCAGGGCTCGAGGAAGAGAAGCCGTTTTCTATAAATAAACAGGGTGCTTCCAGAGTCCCGGGAAGACCTCATCCTGTCACGCTCTAGGGCGAAAGGGAAGCTCGATGTGAGTACTTACATCCAAGTAAGGCCTTCTAATAGCCTTGCTGAGGCGGAAGCTTCGAGCGGTTTCCACGAGGCCTTAGACGCAGTTCTGCTTTATTTTCACCTTCGTACGCTTTTCAAGACGCGTAAGGCACAGGCAGGGTGCCCTGTTCCCGACAAGGACACTGAGTACCGCCAGGCTCCCCCGGCCTGCAAAGAAAGTGCCCGGGCCGAAAGCCCTTCCCGCTCACTCTGTGTTTGCCGAGTGCAGGGCAACACACGGCACTCCTCCGGGCGAGAGGTCGCTTTCCCCAGCGCTCCAACATCTCCAGGAAAACTCTTCTCTGGGGTCCCCCATGCCAGGCAAATCTGCTTCACTGTCCTCGACTGAGCTGCACGGGGAAACCCAAACTGCTTGGCATTCCTTCTAGGCACTCATACCTGAAGACCCCATACCTGCAGGAGAAAGCCGGCTTGCCTTCCCACTGCTACTAGAGCAGAGCTCTGCCTGTTACACTGCAGGCTCTCTGAAGAGGCTGAGGCCCGATAGCCTCCCTGGTGCATTCCTTGGATGAGCGAGTTAGCTACAGGCAGAACACCCCGTGAAGAAAAGTGGATTCAGGGAGGGGACCTGTGTGTAGCTAGAGCCTCTTTGGACGAGCTACGGATCACAAGGCGGTATTCAGCGTGTTGACTAGAAGTGGGGGCCTGAGGACCCAAGCCTTGCCTTGTCATTTTTAAAGCACCATTCATGCTGCCTTGAAGCTGCCTGAATAAAACCGATTAGGACGGTCTCCTAGTCGCTGGAGTCAGGGCTCGAGGAAGAGAAGCCGTTTTCTATAAATAAACTCGGTGCTTCCAGAGTCCCGGCAAGAGCTCTTCCTGTCACGCTCTAGGGCGAAAGGGAAGCTCGATGTGAGTACTTACCTCCAGGTAAGGCCTTCTAATAGCCCTGCAGAGGCGGAAGCTTCGAGCGGTTTCCACGAGGCCTTAGTCGCAGTTCTGCTTTATTTTCACCTTCGGACGCTTTTCAAGACGCGTAAGGCCCTCGCGGGGCGCCCTGTTCCCGACAAAGAAACTGAGTACCGGCAGGCTCCCCCGGCCTGCAAAGAAAGTGCCCGGGCCGAAAGCCCTTCCCGCTCACTCTGTGTTTGCCGAGTGCAGGGCAACACACGGCACTCCTCCGGGCGAGAGGTCGCTTTCCCCAGCGCTCCAACGTCTCTAGGAAAACTCTTCTCTGGCGTCCCCCATGCCAGGCAAATCTGCTTCACTGTCCTCGAATGAGCTGCACGGGGAAACCCAAACTGCTTGGCATTCCTTCTAGGCACTCATACCTGAAGACCCCATACCTGCAGGAGAAAGCCGGCTTGCCTTCCCACTGCTACTAGAGCAGAGCTCTGCCTGTTACACTGCAGGCTCTCCGAAGAGGCTGAGGCCCGATAGCCTCCCTGGTGCATTCCTTGGATGAGCGAGTTAGCTACAGGCAGAACACCCCGTGAAGAAAAGTGGATTCAGGGAGGGGACCTGTGTGTAGCTAGAGCCTCTTTGGACGAGCTACGGATCACAAGGCGGTATTCAGCGTGTTGACTAGAAGTGGGGGCCTGAGGACCCAAGCCTTGCCTTGTCATTTTTAAAGCACCATTCATGCTGCCTTGAAGCTGCCTGAATAAAACCGATTAGGACGGTCTCCTAGTCGCCGGAGTCAGGGCTCGAGGAAGAGAAGCCGTTTTCTATAAATAAACAGGGTGCTTCCAGAGTCCCGGGAAGAGCTCATCCTGTCACGCTCTAGGGCGAAAGGGAAGCTCGATGTGAGTACTTACCTCCAGGTAAGGCCTTCTAATAGCCCTGCAGAGGCGGAAGCTTCGAGCGGTTTCCACGAGGCCTTAGTCGCAGTTCTGCTTTATTTTCACCTTCGTACGCTTTTCAAGACGCGTAAGGCCCTCGCGGGGCGCCCTGTTCCCGACAAAGAAACTGAGTACCGGCAGGC